>NC_045480.1:6947493-7127493 GCF_009650955.1 Corvus moneduloides | reverse complement strand
CTATTTTAATTTAATAACTATGGATTCTCTTCGGCCTTTCATGACTTGGCAACAGCCAAGATACAAAGAATAAAAACCAATTAAAATAATTTAGCATGCAGTTAGACAACACTTTAAAACCATATTGTTATTAATATACCTATATGTTATTACAGGAGGATTATATTCCCTAGATGTATTGAAATGCATCTCAATAGATAATCTAGGGGAATTCCAAATATCTTATGCTCAAGTACCTGATGAGGACAGCATTAGAATAGAAAGATTTGCCATCTGAGCTATAGTAGGTGCTATTAGCCACAGTTCAAATAAAACAAGACTGAAAAATCCAAAGCATACACTCATTGATGTGGCAGTATTACCAGCAGTATTTTTAATTATCATCATTCTGTGCTAACTACATTTATAAAAAAACAGCCTTTCATATTTATAATACCTTTCAGCAAAAGCAACTCAGAAGTATCCAAACACTTTTTTTCTTTCTTTCTTTATCATAAAATCAGTAAAGGCCTATTATCCATGAAGTTGCTCGTTCAGTGCACATTTCCATACTTTCCCATTCATTTTTATTGAAATCAGGCAGCAGTCTGAGAGACCCGCATTCCTGGGAAACGGGGCAGACATCCTTTAACCTGCATGTATCACTTTGTGAGGGTGATATGATCTCTGTTCACTACAAGACCACAGTTTTGTTAAGAGCTAAAAAAGACACGGGCTCATTTTCCCTTGAAGCTGCTGCCTCGAAACCAGCAGCAAACCAAAGCCATCGCTGTGAGAACCAAAGGTCACGTTGAGAAAAATGAAACCATATATGAATAGAACAGGGCTCCAAAGCCTCTCCGACAAATCCATTTTGAGGCTCATGCTATCTCTTTGAGGGGGTGTGCGTATGAACAGTCTCAAGAGAAGCATCAATAAATATCTCTGAATTCTAATGTTAGCACTGCTGTAGCACTTTAACGCCAACAGCCTGATGTACAATATGGAATATGAATTTCTATTAGTGAGAGATCATATCTTGCTTTGCACTGTGAAGTTTGTTATCTGCTTCCCACCTTAAATTAGGACTGGCTGTCTATAGGTAGCAACATGTAAAACAGCAATATATATTCATTCATCAGGTTCATTGCAGGGCATTTCTCAATCACTGTGAAATGGGGAAAAAAGAAACAATGTCCTTTAGGGGGAATGCTCAATGTGCTCTGTCATTGTTAATAACCCTGTTTAGCATTTAAAAGAATGAATATTTACATTAAAAAATGGGGATACATTTATATTGGAAAAATGCCTGTCTGCATGTAGCATAATATCAGGAAACTTCGACTTCACAAATTGGAGAAAGGAGAGAATATATCCAGTGTCCCCATTGTGGTTTTGCCTTTTTTCTTAATTTTGCTTTTTAAAAAAAGGTAGCTTTTTCCAGTGAAACAGCAAAACTGGAGTTGAGTGCTTTAAGCTTGAGAGAAAACAATATTTACTCTCATAGCACAGGGATTCTGCAAGCAGTGAGCAATGAACACTTTGCTCACACGGCTGACCCAGTATTTCCAGCAGCATTCCTATTCAATTCAGTGGGACCAGGAAGGCAATCAACTCATCAATTGCTTGTCATCAGCAACACGGAGCTGAAATATCAGCATTTACTTTTCAAAACCCACAAAAGTTTAAATTGCTTGAATTTATACTTATTTTTAAATTTTTTTGAAAGAACCATAAACCAGTTTTTCTTATCACTGCAGTCTCACTTTCTTCACAAAAGAAGCATCCTGCTCTCTGTCTCTTGCAGAGTGCATGAGCTCTGTGTATAGCTTAGAATGGGCTCTGCTTTCAGAGCTGAGGAATTCTTGCTGATGTCTCTGCCTCCAGTTGTAATTGAGTACAATCTGAAAGCCATGTTCATTTAAACTTCTGAATTGGAAGAAAAATGGAAATAAAAATGGAAATAAAATACTGCATACTGATAAATACAGAGGCCCTCAGTAGACAGAGATGTTTAAAGACTAATAGGTTTATGTATCAGTTGGATAATTCAGTCAAAGCAGCTACAAAGAGACTTCACTCCATATCAAATTCATAATTTCTTTAAATATTATTACTTGACTTGATTCAATGCTTACAAGTGTTAGAAAAGTCATTGCAACTGGTGTTAGAGGTTCTGCTACATTATTCACATCACTGGAGCACTGTCCTTTTCTCATCAGAACACATCCAGTTCTCCTCCCCAGCCACTGGGTCACGGCATTCATTTTGTCTGAAAACACACCACTGACGCTGAGAAACTGCTTCCATATGCAATTACCTGTTACTATAAGCCATTTCTCTTATACCCTTTCTGAATAAAATAAATGCATGGAATTCCCTAAATATTTTTTTAAAATGCATATTATACCAAACCTAAGTACCTAAGCTATATTTGCAAACTTTTTTCCTGATTTTTTTTTTAATTTTTCCATTGTTCTTTTTTAAAAGTGGCATAAAATATGACTGTTGTCTCAGCAATAAATGTAAATATATTGAATAACCTAGAAACTACCTCTCTTGTATAGCTTTCCTGAGGAAAACGTCCCATTTGTGCCTTTCTGATTTATAGGTCAACCAGTTTTTAATGCATTAGTGCTAGAAAACAACACCCCAATCTACTGCTAATATTTAACTACATCAGTGTCAAATAACTTGAGGCTTTCATAGGAATATCCTTCTCTTCAGGCTTTGTCGTATAACATGGTTTTGTCTTTCTTGTTTCATGTCTGCTCAGATTTTTTGTATAATAAATGAAAATCCAAGAGGAAATTGGAATAAATGGCTGTGGGGTGAGCATGTCTTCCTGTTCACTGATATATTGCATCCACTGTCTTTTGTTTTCCCCTCCCACACACACCACTTATTTTCTTCCCATGCCTCAATTGTCCCTGCAGTACTTTTATGGTTACTTCAAGCCATCTCCAGGGATAGGGGCACACAGGGCAAAGAGGCAGCCACTGCACTTCTTGCAATCTAAGTGGAAGAAATCTCCTGGATGTGGAATGGAGATGCCTGACTTCATAGGCAACACTGGTATTTCTCAATCATCAGTAACTATCTTAAAACTTTTTTGCAACTGTTGCTTTTTTGCCTTCGTTCTTCTTGTAGACCACTCTCAGTCATCCCCAGACTGTATTGACATCTTCATTCCCAGTCCCTCACTGTGATCTTGTGTTTTGTACAATTTCACTGCTACCTCCAGTCCAAAAGACATCAAGCTCTTTCTCTATGACGCTCTGATCCTCCTGCAGACCATATCTAGCTCCTAGTTTTGGCTCACCAGCAAACATCACCATCAACTTCCTTCCTTCCTTCCTTCCTTCCTTCCTTCCTTCCTTCCTTCCTTCCTTCCTTCCTTCCTTCCTTCCTTCCGAATTCCTTCCGAATTCCTTCCGAATTCCTTCCTTCCTTCCTTCCGAATTCCTTCCGAATTCCTTCCGAATTCCTTCCGAATTCCTTCCTTCCGAATTCCTTCCTTCCTTCCTTCCTTCCTTCCTTCCTTCCTTCCTTCCTTCCTTCCTTCCTTCCTTCCGAATTCCTTCCGAACTCCGTCCTTCCTTCCTTCCTTCCTTCCTTCCTTCCTTCCTTCCTTCCTTCCTTCCTTCCTTCCTTCCTTCCTTCCTTCCACCAAAGTCACAGGTGAAAATATTCAAAACATTCAGTCCAGAAGTGATTGCTGAGTGACCATCTCTCAGGTCAGCACTTCCCATCTAAAGACTTCTCAGTTTTGTCTCACTTGAGTGGGATCCTGACCCATGCTCTTATCCTTCTGCTCATTCCCTTTTCCCCCAGTTCAAGTGATCATTAGCCATTATCAAATGCATTACTGAAGCCTGGGTAGACAGCATCTAATGCATTTCCTTTGACTAGTAAATCATCTACCTTATCAGAGGATCAGCTATTGGGATAATTTAGCACAATTTACCTTTGGTAGACAGGAGGCAGATGGGGAGGGAATAAGAGGAAAACCATACAGGGAGTTGCTCAGCCTGGCAGGCAGGGACTGTGGCATTCCAGCACCATAGACACTGCCATTCTCCCTACAGTAACTTATCTGAAGACGGGTTTAAGAAAAAGAGGGATTGAAGGAGAAGAGTACAGTAGTACTGATCAAAAATGAGGGGGTTGGAATAAGGAAAAGCAATGAATCTTATGATCATCTTTTCCAGCATGGCTGTGGACATGTTGAATGATGACAAATGGCAAAGGTGACCAGGAAACACAAATAGTATTTGTTTTCCTCATAGCAGGAGAGGTAAGAAATCAAACATAACCAAACAAGCCAGTTTTCATTTTTTTTACATAATATGTAATTAAAACAAGGAACTCCTGGAAACCAAAAGCTGAGGCCTGTACAGCTTGTGTAGCTGTGTGGAAGAAGAGTCCACCAAGAGCTTTCCAGCAGAAAGATAAAAGCCCATGTCAAAAAGTCTCTATGTGACAGACTGCTGGAACATAACAAGGCATCCTTCTGCAGCAAAGAACTCCTAGATCTCCTTGTTTTCTTCCTCCGCTTACTTAACCTTACTCTCAGGTTATGTAGAGTTTTTTATTTATTCTGTGAGAATAAATTTTTCTTTTAATTTTCCATATGTGTAAATGTTCTTGAGATCCTTGAGAGCTTCCCATGGATGTTAGACCAGGTTACATTTGGAGTTTTTGTTTTCACCCCGGGAACAGGTCCATGAGCCTCGGGCAATATGATGTCCCAGGGTCAGGCAGTGATTTGCAAGTTAGTCTCTGCTCTGCTCTTGGAAACCACTTGGTCTCACCAAACCTACATCATATGCTAGAGCAGCCCATGGTGAATTATTTCCACTATCCCTGTGCAATCTTCTTTTCCTCTTTGAATCTACATCAATCATTTAGGAAAGTATTTTCTTCTAATTGTGCCTCAGGGGCCGATGAGCCATGGTCACTTTACGAATGAGCACTTGAACTCATATTCCCCAATTAGTTTTATTTTACCTATTAAGGATTAATGTCCAAAACTCATTGGCTGGTAAAATGCAAATACTTCTACCTTGACAGGAATGCCTAAAAAATTATTTGGAAGTATATTCTATGAGGTCCCAAATGATTAGCAGTAGCAGTGTTCGCTAAGACTAAAGACCAGCAAATAATAAAGTTACTATGCTAAACCAAACCTGTGTTGTGCTTTGATTTCTCTTTGAGGGTTGTACACAACTAATATAGTGCAGTAATGCTAAAGAACTATTCAGTAAAACCCTGAGCAGTTACCATTTACAGTATATCATAGTCAGATGACAGCAGGAATGGTGGGAGTTCATTACAGGGACCATGAATTGTTGGAGGTAATTTAGATTACAATTTAAAGTTTAATTTAAAAATCTATCAACAAATGTGAAAGTGCTCGGGGAACATTTTAAAATGCACTTTAATCTCACCAGCACAAATAGCTTTTCAGAGCCCTAAACATCATCACCTGGAAAAACAGTAAAACTTTACTGCATCTTTAATTAAATTACAAACACAAAGGATAATTAACTTTTTTTATTTTTATTTTATTCATGCCATTGTTTCCCTTCAGAGTCAATATCTCCAAGTTGCAGGACTACAGGATGTTATGAAGAAGTTTACAGCCTGCACATTCCCCCAGGATATTATTGCATCAAGCAGATGAAGTGCAATACACGTGCATGCACACAGACACACACACAGACACACACACTGAATCAACAGAGGTACCAGAGGCTGGCTAAGATGTTCACCAAAGCATGTAAGAAGCCTGGTTTGAAAAAGAGAAGAGGAATGAATCAATCAGCCAGCCAGCCGAAAAGGGAAGGCAGACTCCGCTGTCCTCAGCATGTACTGCAGGGGCCACACGGTTCATACCACAGGACAGCTGAGAAATTAGAATCCATCTTGCTCAATCTGGCCCTCACAGAAATCAAGCCATTCAGTCACATCTTGATTTACCTTGACTTCCAAAGCCCCATCATCTCACCATTATTTTTTGGCATTAAGAATTCAGAGGGCACGTATTGTTCTCCATGTTAATGCGCAGGTCTGTACAAGTAACTGCAGTACCAGGCCAAATTCTTGGTGGGAATGGTTATCCTTAATGCTTCTGAGCCATTGTTTTACTTTTATTTTATTTTCAAATTCAACATGTCTGGATTCAAACCTGTCTTGGGTCATGACTCTATGAATTGTCCTTGACAAGCCCCTGAACACTGGCTCATATTGAGATATGTGCATTGGCTTTGCCTTTAAAGAGGTTTATGCCAAAGCATTCAAGTGCATTCTCATCTATATAGCCTGAAATTGGGTGGGGTGTGAGAGAGGCAGAGAAGAAACACAGCCAGACACTGGTATTTGCATAGCTTTACCTCCAAATCATAAGCACTTGGTGTTGCTCAGGTTGGTTAGAGATGTGAATAGAACAGGAACATGAAACTGTGCTTACCTGATGGAAAGTTGCTGCTGGGAAAACTGTGCATAAACTGGGATCAAGAACTTTGAAATTCTTGGTGTCGTTAAGGAGTCTGGGTTGAGTTTCTGAAAAACCCTGAAATAAGGCAATTTTAATGTCTTCAGCACTGACACTTGGTTTTTCCTGCAGCCAGCAGCACAGCTCACCTGAGCAGAAGAAATAAAATAAAATCTGCTCTCTATCATTATCCATGATTTTACTCCAGGATATGCCTATGTGTCTACAAGCATAAACTGCAACTTTGTGATGTCTGGGCTGAGCTCCTGATTTACTACCATGAAAAGAGGCAGTCCCATCACTGTCAGATTTTACCAGTTGCAGACTCTACTCTGGCCCTCGTGAAGCCTCCATATTCATTTGGCCTTCTGGTGTGCAGATCCAACTTGTTAAGCCATGGAAAAAGTCTACTTACTTGCATTGCTTTTCCTCCAGACTGGCAAGGAAAATTATCTCAGAAGATGCTCATGCAAGTACCAAAAGGCACAGGATCACCTGGAGAGGGAAGAAACAAGACAGAGATTGTTCCCTTTCAGCTGCAGGGAGATATTACACCATTTCAACTATATTGTTTAAACATCCACTTTGAGAGATCTCTTCTGGGGCAAAGTGCTGGCCACAAGAGAGATGAGACTGTGAGCAGACACACAGCCTCTTGTTTGGTATCTCTGGGAGACAGGGCTTCTGGGCCAGCCTTTCTTGTTATGGGATTTCATCGAAGGCAGCATTACCCCGCCTGTTCGTGCAGCCAAACAGCTGCAAAGTGGTTTCAAAACAGAAGCCATGGCTCCTGAATACAGCCACACAGCTTCCTCTTCCAAGGCAGATTGCTCAAGCCATAGGCAGAATAAATTTGGACCTGTCTGCAAAACACTGGGTAGACATACCAAGAGAAATATCTGACTCCACCGGATTTTTTTCCATTCCTGGAGGGAAAAACAAGAAATATTCCGAATTTCGGCTAACAGATTAACCCCAAGGAATAAAAGCCAAGAACACATGTGTTCAGTTGCCATAGGATTGAGCAGCTTTATGAAATCCCTGTCATGAGCCTTTGCTGCCCTCTGTACATGAACAAGTTACATGCTCAAGGCACAACCAGCACCTTCCTAAGAGGCACAAACCCCCTTCTGAACATGCTGGTCCTGCTCCTGACCCAGCTTTTCCAGCACTTACACATCAAAAGAATAACCTTCAATATCACCAAGGCTGCCCAAGATGAGTCTGCACAGCCCCTTGCTTACACACAGAGAGGACTGTGTGATATTGAGAGATCCCACAGGCGGGGGCACAACATAAAGACAAAATAATGTGTAAATATGTAAAATGAATATTGAAGGAGTGAGGCATGACACAGGGAGGTGAGAGGGAGGGAGAGGGACTGCCATCCTCTGTAAATAAGTGTAGGACTTCATTACATGAGCAGAAATAAAGAAATAACATGGAATAAAAGGAGCACCACACATACTATATATCATTTTAATTAAAATCTACTATCTGCTAAATATATGTACAGCTGTTGGATTTCCTGAGCCAACTGATTCAAATAGGTTTCACAAGGGTTCACAGATAAGGAATTAAAAAATAAAATCAAGGGTTCCTTGATAACTAGCTGGAAACTGATCCCCTTTTGGGAAAGTCTTTATTTTATGTAAGTTAATATGGGAGGGGGTGTTGATCACAGAAGACAAGCCTCTTAATTCCTTTCAAATAAAATGAGCAGGCATGACATGGTTCTATCACAGAAGAGAAAGAGCTGCCTGTGTGTATTAAACGTTAGTGCTTTGCCTGCTTAATTATTGGTTAATCTAGCAATTTAGCATGCTTCATTTAATTCTAATTAGGAGAATTAATAGGCAGGGAATAAAGATTTAAATAGACTGGCACAAAACAAAACTGAGACTTAAACTGCTCTTGGAAAATGCAGCTTTTTTTTTTTTTTTTAAATACAATTCTACAGCTCCTCATGTCTCTCCTCAGCAATGCTGCTATCTTAAATGAGAGCATCTAGGTCAAATGGGTGATTTTAAAATACCCTGAGCCCACTCCTCCCTTGACACTGGTGAGTGGAGCTGTGTGGATTTAAACCCAGGATCAGGGTGTTTCTTTTTTTCCTATTTCTCCCTCTGGATCTAGACTTTGGGGTTTGACTTCCTCCTCTGAAAAGGACATATGCTATGGTAGGAGATGACTGTATAATTTTTACACATCTCTCTCACTTTCTGTCTTTTTTTAAGAGCACTGGGGGTAGGAGATAATTTAGTAGTGACACCGTCCTCAGGCGTTACACACCATTCATGTTAAGTGATGCCTTAACTCGTGGAATTGTAAATTATTTTATTCTTTCCTCAGTCTGATGCCTTCTTTATTTTCTCTCTCCTGGCAAAGCTTTGGGGGATGAAGACACGCTCCTTTTCCACTTCACCAGCTGGCTGCCTTCCATTCCCGCCGCCCCCAAATGTTACAGCCTGATTTGCATGGTGTGTTTGTCTTTGCTAATCAAGCCGCGTACTCTGACAAGTCCTACGACATTGGACATGGCTGTTCTTCTAATTAAGGTGCTAATTGAATTAAATGGCTGCGGTAATGAGCAGATGAGCAGCATAAAAAGTAAAGAGTCAGATAGGCCAATTAACAAAAGAGCTGAGCATAATTATAACATTTAAAATACATGCAGCTCTGTACCAATATTGTTAATTGTTACAGGGGAATTTATGATAATTGGCTCAACAACAGGCATGCAGGCTTAACCTGGGATGGAGCCTGTAATTAAAAAAATGATATTCAACACAAAATACAGAGCAGGGGTAATTAACACTTGATTTACATAAAATACGTTTATAAAGTGAAGCAGAGTACTGCACAAATGCTATGGCAAACATGAATTCTGCTGCATGGTGGCATTTAGAACTGTGACAAGGGTAGGAAACAGGCTAGAATTCAAGCTAGTTTTAGACCTAAGCATGGGTCAAGGCTGATATTCGAGACCTTATTGCATTCTGCTGGCAGAATTCTGGCAAACCCATGATCATCACCCTATCCAGCAGAATTACATCTGTCCTTGCTGTGGATGTGCTGTTGCTGCACAAGAGCACTTTGAGAGGCGTGAGCAGAGATGCCTGTGCTGGGAACACAGCTGCCTGGGCAGAAAATCTCCCTCAGTTACCACATCTGGATTCTCCACCAGGGGCTCTACCAGCACAGCGAGAGCAGCTGCAGCCTGGCTGAACCTTGTCGCTGAGGTCTTGCCCAGAGTGGCCAAAGCAAATCCCTGGGAAAAGCCCTGGGAGTGAGCTGGAGCCCGGGGTTCCATTTGTACCTGGAGGATGATGATTCTTCCCGTGTTGCCTGCAGAGCTATGTCCTCCCTTTCCCTCTGCTCTCCCTCTGCCAGTGAATTGCCAGGTCCAGGCACAGCCTCCTCCCTCTCCCCTTTCTCAGCACAGCCCAGAGATAAAGACATTGGTCTGAATTTTTTCAGGCCAAAGGGTGGCCAGGCCTGCTTAAGGTCTCTAACCACTAAATATATATGCTGGTATATGCCATTAAACTAGCAGACAGATATCACAGCATCCTTTGCCTCTGTGTAATGGATGTTTGTAATCACCTTTAGTAAAGGTTGAGGACTTGGAGCAAAGGCTCTACTCAGATATGTCAGTATGCTCAGACATCACTACTGACATGTCCTAGACAGACAGTGTGCCAAGAACTCAGGGCTAAAACCACTCTGTGAACCCACCTGAAGAAAACTTCAGAGAACTCTCACTGCTTTCCTGTGGTTCCATGGACTTTCACCCTCAGCCTGCAGAGCCACAGTGGCTGGAGAACAGTTGCATTATAGGATGTAGAAATGGCCCAAACTCAGATGCAGCTCACATGACAATGTGAAATATCACTATATTTGGGGCTTTATTTTCCCCTAAAAACTGGAAAAACAGCACTGACATTGGCAATCTCATGCTCCTCAGGCTCACTGAAGGAAAACTACAAATTGCTTTGGTGCAAAATATCTTCTGACCCATGTTCATAGCCACTGTGACTTTTCAGTATCTTTATCTCTTCAAGTAATCATTATGTACTACGTGCAAAACTAAAAATGTGCAGTTATAGTTATATGAGAAAGGGCAAATTAGAAGCATCTCAGTTATAGTAACCATGTGTCACAAGCAATTTTGTAGAAACAGTAGGAGGTGTTTCAGAAAATTACAGAACACAAATGTAGGTTTCTTCATACTTTTAATTGTGCCCCTGCTGCCACATATTACCCCAGTCTGCCCTCTGCCTGCAGTTGTGTACAGCACTTCGACAATCAGAGGCTGGATGCCGTCTTGCAAATAAACACATTGCACTGTTCATCAGAGTCACATTTTGTCTTAATGTGTGTGGTGATGTGTAAGGCAGGAAAAGAGCACAACAGCATTTACGGTGATTTTTTAAAAGCCTGTGCACCTCAGTTGCTGCCACAACAATGTTGAAATGACTTCAGGAGGCTGTTGAGGAAGGGTGATGGCCAAAGGAGCAGAAAAAAGCAATTTTTAGCAGTGAGATCAGCAGCCATCCTCAGCCAGCAAAGGAGCCTGAGAGTCTAAAGTTTTGAAGTTGAATGGTTACACTGACAGAAGAGGTAGCCAGGGTTTTATCAACATATGTTTGGTTTTCTTTCCTTCTTCTCCAAGCCGACAGCCATAAACCTGTTTAGTCCACTGCTTCATCCCTCAATCTGACCCTCCACAGAGAAAATTAGGAATGAACATGAGTACTGTAACTAAGGCAGTCTGTAGTCAGTTGTCTGCTATGCATCACTGTACTGTTAATCACCATAAGAGGCTCATTTATCCCTACAGTCTCTTTGTGGGTCTTTGGCAGAGAAAAACAATGTGTTAAGCTAATTCTTGATAGGTATGTTGTTTTGGAATGGCTTGGATGTAAACAGGCAATAGAAATTTACATAGTGAACCAGTCCAGAAACAGAGATGTTGACAATTTGGAGAATTTGTGAATACACACAAATTCACAAATATTAAAATCACCCCTTGTTATATTTTTTTTAGCATCTCAAAATACGTTAGGGCTGGTATGATATTTCCTCAGAGATTTTGGCATTTTAGGTTCTGATCCTGCAAATGCTTTGGCACAAACCTAAATTAGGGTGTAATTACTTCTACTGAACCTAATGTGGCTAATCATATAGGCAAAGTTGGATGTGGGCAGAAGTGCTTGGGGAATCAAGATTAATTATGCATAAATTTTGTCACAAAACATACCGACCTGTAAGGCAATTTTCCTAAGCTCTACTGAGAGTATTGGCTGCTGCATGAACAACTGTACCCTTAAATACTGCATTTACACACTTGTCTTGACAATGAAACCTTAAAAACAGCCTTTTAATGCAGATGAAGGTAGAAAAAATTTTACATTAATCTAATTTCCTTGACTTTATAACATGAAGATTTCAATGAATCAAATACCTGTAATGATATTCACATCCTATTGTATATTTCACATAGACAGTCAAAAATTCATCCTGCCAAAAAATCACTAGTACAATGACTAAAGTCAGAATTTCAAAAGCAAATTAGCACTCAGCCAGTTGTTTCTATATTTAAAAAATTGTAGAATTCCACAGTTTATGCAAAATTCTAGAGCAGCTTTTTTAATCCATCAAATCTTATTGCTGAGTAGTGATTGGACAGATGGTGTGAGCTATGTGAGGGTTTTTTTGTGACAGGAAATTTTATCTGTTCACTGACTTAATGAGTGCATATTCTTGACATAATTAGTCAAATGTGTGTGCTTGAAAATCAATTTTAACTGACATTTTTCTTGTACCAAAAACTGCCCGCTGTATTACTTAGCCAGCATGAAAATTTTGCTAAATAATTTGGCCAATAAAACATTCAGATCCATGTTCAAGGGTTGTAATAGTAGAGGTAACAAACACTTGAGAAGGAACAAGTGACCAGAGTTTCCAAGTCATTGGAAAAGTTCTTTGGAAATCTCACATATGCTTTCACTCAGACACATTCCCTAACATTTGCCACAGGCACAGGACTACGATGCATCTCAGGGGTTTAAGGTGGAAAGACATTACCTTTTATTATGGGATATGAATTAAAGTTAATGGTAATAATGGGAACAAGAAAGAGCTGAAATATAATCTCCAGACACCATTAGGATGTCATCTGTACAAGGACAAGTCCAAAAGAAAATGTTTCAATTCAGCTCAAAGCCAAATTAAATTATGCAAATTTAATAGATGCTTTCTATATGATAGAAATTGTATTTTATAAATATAATGATATTTTTAATTATTATAGCTATTGTAAAATAAAACTATTTTGATTTTATTTTTTCCCAATAGAAAACAAGATCTTAGTAATAAAAATTTCTCACTACCTACTTCAGTTTTGCAGAGACTGAAGTTTCTGTCGGGCAGATTGAAAAAATCCTGATCAGGCAAGGTTGTTATGGTAAAGTGAGCATCATATAAGAACTTGTGTTTGCAGAAAATGAGCTAAAAGTAAGGAAAAAAAAGATTATTAAAACCAGGAATAATTATTGAATATTGAATTAATATTGCTCTAGGCACAATGTCAAGAGCACGAGCAGCTGCTCACTCTTACTTTTCTTAGGCAAAGAAGACTGAAATAGGCTTTACCAAGACCTAAACATTTGCAGCGTGGTGTCCAGACATAGTTTCCTGGGGTGAATACACCCTCTTGGCTCATATTTTCAAATTTTCCCAAGCATCTCATGCTCCATGTAACAGAACAGCAAGCAATGTCAGCAGCTGACAGCAGAACCACTTGCTTACCTGTGCCCTTTCAGAGCTACCGGTGCATCCTCATCACAGAAATACATAACACAGGGAGCTACATCACTGAACCCGAGGACAGGTCTACAAAGGAGACACTCACTAAATTTTTTGGCTATACCAGGAAAAAGGCATATGGGAGGGGCTCATTACTGATCTTTCCAGCAGGGTTTTACTCAGTGCTGTCAGATTTAATGAGTTCAGTAGCATGTGAGTCCAAACAAAATGACAGAGAGATACAATACCTTGGCTGACAAATCATACAGCTCCGGAAGCAGATGCTTGAAGGGAGGGATAACACTTCTCGAAGTGAGGTCCCTGCAGAGGTGACAATGTGTCTTCAGAGGCTGGAGTGACAGAGGACAGACTTGAATTAGCAAAGATCATAAATGAGGCCCACAAATTTTAGGAAGAAGAGGTTTTTACCACACGTTAAAAAGCATGTCAACAACCACAATATGAATATTTAGTAGAGGAGCTTTAATGTGACTGTTTCACTTTTGATCTGTGTAGCCCATATTTCACACCAGTCTATACATGCTTCAGGTTATAGTTTTTTCCATGGGGATCAGCTGGATATATCTTTGAATCACCTTCAAAGTGACCTTAGTTTTAGTGATTCAGGTATACTATAGGCCTGGTTAATTAGCTCCAAAATTCCATGAGCAAAGGAAGAAAGTAAAAAAGTGTGCCCATGGCCCAACCTGCAAATACAGGGAGAAATCTCCCATAACAGGAATGTTTAAAAGTAAAAACCTTTTACAGTGTAACTGTGTAATTTATATGTATTGAGAATCTTTCAGCTGGCCAGAGATGCTATAATTATACCACAGGAATATGACTATGAATTTGGCATATCAGTTTTGAAAAGATGCCCCAGGGCTTCCAAGCTCCCATAATTTTACTTGAGCAGTAATGGAATAAAATACAATCTAGATACATGTTGCTGTTCTTCAGCATAACTACTTCTTCAGGCAGATTTACCATAACATACTCTGAACAGAAAAACTATGGCTCATTTACAAATGTAATTTCAATTTAGGATAGTTTTCCAATCTTCTTTCATTTGAGTCTCAATTGAACTTCTTCTCCTTTTTGATGGCATGATTAGACATTGTGAGAGCTGTTGCAGATTAGTCAAGCACAGAGAGAGTAAATTGGGAAGGATGTTTTATCAGTGCACGTCACAATATATGAAAGCAGATGTGTATGCTCTGAGCTGTTCCCTCAAATTACTGTTATGGAATAATTTAGCCCTTTTGATTCTCACAGATTACTGCTTCCACTGATCATGCTGTCAAAATCAAAGTGAGCACTTCATTCCGCTTTTATTCATGCCAGATCTATTTTGCTTTCATAATGAGCAGATATTACCACTGCACAAAGAGGATAAAGACATTCACAGTGATAGATAGGCGAGAGATTAAATGGGATCTTTATGACTTCTTCAGCCATCAGTTTTGACTGTGCGATAAGACGAGTCGAGTTGGGCACTGATTTGTTCTTTATTGGAGCCAATATTAGCATGGGCTTACCGGTGCACAGTCTGATAAAATCCATTTAAGGTGGAATCTGGATAACAATTCACAAGTTGCAAGAACTTCTCCTATAAAATGCATCTGCAGCAATCTCTGCAGAGGCAAAATAAGCCATTTTACCATTATAACTCCTTACTTTCTGTGGCAATAATCAATTTATAATTAGTTTATCATTCTGTGATTTATCAACCTAGATCCTAGAGCCACAGGTTTAAATCCTTATACTCAAATGACCCCTTAGCTTGCCACTGTTCTAAGGTCTGTTTGGGCAAGCCCTACCTGATCTACCCAAGTTTTAGAGGTTGTATGGCAAAGTTTCCCCACTTTGGCTGCAGGCTTTCCACCTGCCTCACAGTTCTGTTTTACTTACAGGGTTTCTCCCACCTCTTCTACAGCCTGGAGAATGAACAGTGTTGCATGTCCATGGCTTGCAAGTCCTTTGCCATAAAAGGTCCCCTAGAAATACTATCAGCTAAGGAGCAGTAAAGTGCATTATAGGGAAATTTGAACAGCTTCCACTGAGAAGCTGAGGCTTTGGTAATAAACATTGTCCTGCTTCATTTTCAAATATCTTGGAGTGGGGTTGGGGGTCCCATGTCTTTCTGGCAGCACAAGTCTTGCTGTTTTTCATTCCAGAAGCAGATTACAACAAAGTTATGGAGGGAATGGCACCCTGCTATCCATCACCACTGTGGATGCTGGGATTGCCTGAAAATGGGAAGACAGGAGACATATATTATCATTCTGCAGTTCAAGGCTCCTGGGACCCAGACCAATTGCTCAGCTGAAGGTCCAAGAACAACATTTGCTCCTCAGGATTACCTGTTCTGCTGGGGTTGAAGGAAGGAGTTACCACAGATAGACGGTGATCTGGGGATTAGGATCAGCATCCAGAGTTGCAAATGGTATATAAATACATTACAGCCAAGTTATCTCTGTATTTTTGACTAGCAAAATAATCTTCTGAGGGACAGATTTTTTAGGAGATCAAAGTCTGCCATGATTCTGAGATTAATCAGAAGGGGCTGAAGGGGTTGGGGCAATTTTCACTTCCAGATGCCGACTCAATTCTGCCCTCTTTCCAGACAAAGGTATTTGTTTACCTAGAGCATTTATGTAATTTACTGTTCCTCTGGATTATGAGTGGGCCCAAAAGCATCGAAGTCTCACTGAATTTGTTCTTATTCCAATTCATTCTGAAATCTCACTCTGAAAAGTTTTCTCTAAGGAATACCCATGACCCTATCCACATTCCTCTCTGCATGTGGAAATCCCACAAGACCTCTACAAATCTTCCAGTCCTACACAAGGCTACTCAGCAGCTGATCCTATGAGGTTATCCACTTCAGTCCATATCAGGAGCATGTTTCACACCTGCTAAACCAGCACACACAACACAGCCACAAGGCAGCAACTATTTTTGTCCTTCCTCTGCTTTTATTATGATGAATTAGCTCAGCTGCTTGGAAAAACATTTTTTTGGTATGTTTTTCAGTGTGCTGAGGAAGCAGTTGGTTAATACATACTTCTGTAGGGAAGAGACAATAACAACTCCCTGTGATGACCTGGACATATATGTAATTTCTTGCATCTATAATTATAAATTATATGTATGTAGTTATGATTGACATATTAGCCACCAATTTATTTCAAAGTATAAGTCCAACCAACTCAGTAGACATCATGGTAGTCAATATATAGTGAACCAAAATTTTTATGGACAACTCAAGGATAGCAAGGTTGAAAAAAACATAATACAACCCAAACCTAGATAAATGAAGCATGCAGAAGTAATGATTAACTTTACATCTGTATTAACAGACAGGTGAATGGAAAACCAACAATAGCACAACAGTCACATGAAGTTCACAGTCAGCCTCAGGAGTGCTGAGGTCTCTCATCACTGGATGAATTCAAGGAGACCAACAGGTCCTTGTCTTTAATCATCTCACATTTTCTTCTTATTTCAAGCTCTGTCACAAATTTGCTATTTGGACCAAATTTACTACCTATTTTTTACAAGTCATAGGTTTTCTGAATAGAAAAACAGGCTTGATATGATATTTTGCTTTAAGACAACAAGATATCCAAGGTTTTGAGATAGAAATTGATGATTTCAATTAAGTCAACATCATTCCTTTGAACAGACAATACAACCCCAAACAGACAGTGCCTTCTACCATATAACACTCCAGATTAATATTGACAAATGACAACTTCTCATCCTGCCTTGTATTACCAGTACCCTGTAGGTAAAAGTCACAAACAATTTTCTTGTACTCATCCATGAAAAGACAACTTCCCTGTGCTCTTAAACAACTGGGGATAGATGACTCTTGCCTCCAACACAGTCAGCAGTGCTGACCTGAGGCAGGGCTATGACAAGGTGCTTGTCCTCACAGACATGTGCCACCTGCACTACAAGTATATGGCAGTGTAGAAAACCCTATCAAGAAAAAAACAGCTATTAAATGGGTCACTGCACCTTGTTTCCCACATCTTAATGTTCCTTTTCTTAGGTGAATAGAGACTGAATTAAAAGAGGTCTTTAAAAGAATCTGGTATTTGGGCATCTACAGGAGCACAATTTATACTGGTGAGAAAGTTCTTACTTAATTTGGTCTTACTTTTACTCATCTGAAAGAGCACAAATAGAACCAAGGTAGGTGTTTTCCCACTTCTTTAAAAATCCACAGATGGCATAAATATTTAACTTCCAGTCTCTCTTCACACGAAACCAAAGAGGATTCCCCACTCTGGTTACAGAAAGATGCTTAAGAACTGCGGTGAAGTTCTGGTTCTGTTGGATAAGACACTTCAGTGCCTTAAGTCTAATAATGTATCATTTATTTTCTCAATTTTAATCCCATCAGAGCAATAACAGTGTTTAAACACCAATAAAACCAGCATTGCCTCCATGTACAGACGTTTTGGTGGTTGGGTCTTATTAACAATGAAATTACAAATGTTGTAGCTCATAATGTTGCATTTTCTGTGAGGACACATGTGGAGACCTGCTGCTCACACCTACTTTAGGAAAGGATTCCACACAGACACATGCACACACCTTCTGGCCTCAGCAAACTGTTGGGTGTGCAAATGAGCTAGAGTATAAATACAAGAGGAAATACAAAACTGTGAGTGATAACTTTGCATACACACAAGCATCTTTCTTCCAGACAAAACATTTTGTCATATCCCTTTTTCAGCTTCCCATCCTGTAAAATGAGGATAATCATAATTATCTCACTGGCATGGAGACAAATTAACCAGCCTTCAAGAAATGCCATAAGAGCTATGAAGGGTTTGTGTTACAGCAACAGAAAATATGAACAGAGAGATGATATACAAATAATGAAGCAGAGGAAGTTAGTGAAACAGGAGCAAGATATCCCATCCTGAAAATACAGTGGAATGTGAAGCCTGTGGAAACTCAGTGAGTATTTGATATGGCAATCAAAAATGTATCTGAGATAAAGCATCGCTATAAAAACAGTCATTCTCATGGATGTCATTAAATATGACCACATACTCTGATTTGTGCCAGTGTTATGGGATTGATTTCATCTATGTCTGGACTGCTCACTGTGTTAATTCTACCAGTAAGTCATTTTATAGCTTTATGTAGTGACTGGGTAGAAACTACCAAACTTCTGAACCAATGCCCACAACAAACCTCACCTGAGTGGTCCATCATGGCATCGAAGGCTGTGCTACCCATCCTTCCAGACAGCAGTGCGATGGACTTGGACCAAGTTAGGGAAAGCCAGTGCAGGTCCTCCTGCTCCCAGCACCAGGAGCCTTCACACAGCTCGCCTCAGCACTAGGAGAATCATCCATAGCACAAGTTCCTGTCAAAGGCATTGCTGTGACCACATCTGAGAACATCTGGATTAAACTAAAGTTTAATTGGGATGATATGAAGAAATGGTAATGATTTCTGACATTAATGAATTATGGGCTGGTGCTATTCTCAGAAGACCGTTCTTATCTTTGCTAAAGTTACTTTAAGGAGATAAGGAAACACATTAAGAGGGAACCTAGGCCATTATTCCAGCTAAAAACCAAGGAAGTCAAGGTAAAATATGATCCCACTGAAGAATTTGTGAACATTTCTACAGGTAGGTATGTGCCATATGCTGAATGCTATACCCAACAAAGGCTGTTTTTCTACACTTGTCTTAAAATGACAGATTTGTAAGTAGAAGTGTTTTCAAAGGTCAGGGAAACATGACTTTCAAGGACAGTGAATTGTCAACATACCTCAGAGGCTTAGAGAAAAGAGGACCATCTGGAATAAGTTATTTCTATGTCATTTTACTATCCATAGAAATGAAAGCAGAAGAAATTAGAAAATACAGCTATGTAGGTAGCTTCTCATTAAAGTCCAACCCCAAAGAATCATTAATGTCGCAAGCATATGGCAAGATATAAACCAAAATTGTTCACATGACCTAATATGCTTCCTTTGTAACAGATGTAAGATGTCTAGGCCCTCCAGCATTGATGAGAAGAATTGGTTTTGTGTTTGCATTCATCAGAGAAAGAGCCAAAAGACCAGACCAAGAAAGAGAAGAGGGAGAACATATATCAGTTTCTGTTGTAGCACAGCCCTTAGGAAAAGCCTTAAGAAAACTGAGAGGTTGTTGTTGCCCAAGTTTTATCTTAGATTTGGAATGATGAGAAGCGACAGCAGCTCTTGTTGCCTGGCTCCTGCCCAGCTCAGGAACATAAGACAGTGCAGCCTTAGTACATAGAGTGGAGCAGATGTTCCCACAGACCAGTTATTTGATTATTAATCTCAAAGGAGCCATTCGCAGAGCCTCTGCTGAGCGCTGAGAACAAAAAAATGTAACAGTAAGGGGTGCACAGTCAAGAGGGGCCCTGCCTGGGATGGGCACAGGCAGTGACAGGGAGAAATAGACACCACCAGAATCACCAAATGAGGAAAGAGATGCCTCTGCCTTCCCTCTCTCCCCTGACTTGCAGTAAGTGTTACCGGTGACATTCCCATGAGCCCCTGTCCCTGCAGCATTAGAGTGAAGGCTGTGCCACAGAGCACGTACAGCCCTGTCCCAGTGCCTTTAGGCAACAAGGCAGCTTGAAAGAAGATCAACAGATTATATTTGCCCTAAAGACTCCTGGGAAATCTTGTGAGAAATCTGCATTTGGGTAAATTTGTTGCCATGTTGCCTTTGGCGCATACAGTGTTTGTAATTGCCATGCTGTGCTGCTCACAGCACAAAACCACCATGTCCTGCACGCCAAACACGCTTCTCCTGTCCATGCTGAGGAGCACGGGCAGACTGCTGGGAACAACATTGTTTTAACTTGCTGTTGAATGACACTCCGACCACTTAATAACCTCTCCTGTTCCCTGATTTAAGCTACTGTCATAATTTAAAGTTTTAGCAGGGCAGGAGCAAAGCCACTGTAAGAGTAAAAACCAAAATGCTGCAGAGAACTAGAAGATGAGAGGAAGAAAAACAACTGTTCCTGATGTTAAATTCAATGGCAGTAAATCCCCATCTTTTTTCCAGTAGGTTTTTTTTTCAGAAATAATTTACAGTCCAAAACGTATCTCATGGCATACAAATCAATCCCTATTGAGCCTGCCTGCCATTAGAGAAGGTCCAGAAGGGAAAAAATAAAAATGAACAATAAATAGTTGCATTCTGACACATTTTTCATTTTAAAGATGTCTGTTGTTTACATTGTTCATAAAGTTTAACTAAAAGTCCAGGTTGTCCTTCAGATGATGGCCCCATTTTGCAGTAACGCTGGTGGACTACCAGGGGGGTTTTCACTGCTGCAGAGCATCTGGAGCAGGAGCTGTGCAGATGTGCAGGAGCTCCAGCAAGCCTAAACCACAATTAACACCAGCAAACAGCCATCAAAACAAGACTGTTCTGTTTCAGCCCTAATTCCAGAACAAAACCAGCTCCCTTTGGTCCAACCAGTGTGTTTTAAATACTTTGATGAAGTTTCCACCTTAAGGATTGTGGGGAGGAAAAAAATAGAAAAGCAAATTGCAGAGTGTAGTCTGAAGTACTTGCGATCCTTGTGACAAATACTAATGTATAAATCAGCAGCCCAATCCAGGCCCGGGCCGCTGATCATGTTCTTTGCTGAAATGTCACCTGTTCCTATCTAACGATTTGCATAATGCAAAGCTTCTCACTCGTAAAATACAGATTAAGAGGGGAAGCAAAGAGTCATTCTCGAACCATGGAGCCATTTCAAACGAAAAAAAAAAGCAGTCTTTACTATTAACCCTGTCACAGCCACAGGCCTTTATTCCCCTGTTTCCTATTTGAAACGATAGCTCCATTGGGAAAGGGAAATAACCAGTAAGAATCCAGCCTTGCCCTTTTTACTGGTTTGCTTCATTTCTGTTAGACTCTCAAATTTAACACAAATAGAAGTGCAATAATTAAACCATTTAACACCATAATGCTAGTGAAACATTTAACTGGTCTCATAAAGCTGGTCTAAAATGCATGGACATCTATCAACAGATTCCTGTCAGCTTCAACAGGGTGAGGCTCCAGTAGCCATTTTGAGGAAGTTTCTTTACTATTTTTGTCCCTATACTTTCTAATTTACCATAAGATGTATGTCTCTGAGTGCTGTCTTACTGCCTGGGACGAAGGGGGAGCTTTTTTTCTTCCCTGGAGTGAAGACAACAGCACCTACATCCACACAAAATTCTTTTAAATTAGCTTTATGCAGTATTGGCTTTATATTGCTAATAAAAAGCATTCAGAGTACAGCTGGAATTACAGACACAAAACCAGAAAGGCATGTTGAACTTACTATTTCAGGTTTGAAAACAATTCTAATTGTTAAAGGTTAAAATGAGGCTTGTCCTTTCCCACATTATCCTAACAAAGACTGGTCTCCTGCAGGGCTCTCAGCTGTCCCTGTAAGCAGCTGGTCTTGGCCATCAGCAGAAACTGGGTGCTGGCACTCATTTGGCTCAGGGTGGTAACTCCTTTGGTCCAACTGACTGTACTGTTCTGAGGCAAATTTTTTCAAGGGATGGAATTTGTTTTCTTGCAAGAAATTCAAACTGGCGTATGTGTGGGTAACACAAGAGCACAGTCCTGGCTGCAGCCTGTGCCACATCTTTTACAAGGACGTTTTACAAGGGCATGTAGTAATAGGACAAGGGAGAATGGCTTTAAACTGGGAATAGGTGATAGATCAGATGTTAGGAAGAAATGGTTTACTGTGAGGGTGGTGAGGCACTGGCACAGGTTGCCCAAAGAAGCTGTGGCTGCCCCATCTCTGGAAGTGTTCAAGATCAGGTTGGATCAGGCTTGGAGCAACCTGGGATAGTGGAATGTGTCCCTTCCACTGGGAAGGAGGGGAGGAGCAGGTTGGCAGGAGGGTTGGAGCAAGATGGCCTTCAAAGTCCCTTCCAATCCAAACCATCCTATGATTTTATAATCATCTCCCTCAGGCCAGTTGTGCCTGGCAAAACCCCTGAGATATTTGGCCTAGAAAAGGTGGTTTTTATAACAGTTTCAGACCTCCATACCTAAGAGACACGTTTCTGTGTGCTGTTGTGACAAGGTGGGAGATGGGAGCACACATGAATGCTGCCACATCCTACATTTGACCGCCCGCAGAGCAGCCCTGGGGATTTTCAGAGAAACAGGCTTTATTCTGGTGTTCCCCACTGGGCTGCCAGTGCTAAAGCCCATTAACCTTCTGGGAATGGTGCAAAGCTTATCTATTTCTCGTGGTCCTGAACTGCAAGTTGCTGAAATCTCCTTGTTTTTTCTGGCAAGAGAAATATGACATAATGAACTTGCTGCACCTGTTTCTTTCAGGAAGCTGCACTTGTTCACTCACCACTGATCCAGCAGTTTCATGATTTTTTCCTCAGGATTTTTAAATCCCAGGGGAAATAAATAAGAAAACCTGAGCATAATAAGATACAATAATAAAGACTAAGGCTGCAGCCTTGTCTCATAGGCACACCCATGGGGCAAGAGTGGGAAGAGTGCCATTTGTGAGGCTAAAGGTTTGGTCAGTTACTTTGGGATAAGGCAGAAAGCTTTGAAACATTAGATGTTTTCTGCTTATTTAGAGATTCCTTTCTGATGATACAAGTCTGAATGAGAATATGAGTTTGAAAATAACCTGAAGTTTTAAGAGCTCTTAGGAAAGAAAGGTAAAATTCAGGGTATTTAAGGCTTGAAGGTGTCACACAGCAGCAGAACCTCTTAGGTGATGCTGGAAGATGAGTTTAGACACAAAATTCAACACTGGTTTCCATGGGACTCATAAGAAGAGGCTTTTCAGAAGAGATGACCCTTTCCCACAAAGGGTTACTCCCCTTCTTACTGCCTGTTTTCACAAAACTAGTCAGAAATTTCTCTGATCTTGTCAGTTCAGTGAAGATTGTCCAGAAAACATGACAAAAACATGGACAAACAGTGAAATACAGGACAGGACTTCATGGACATGAAGCTAAAGGTGGAAAATAAGGGGATTCAGCTGAAGAAGAAACTGGAAAGGAGGCATCAGAGACTAATTTTATGTCACTGCACCAAAGAATTTTACATAGGTTTAACTATAGATCATATCAGTGTGGGTGTTACTGTGTCTTTCCCTCCTTAATACTTTTTTTTTAAATGGAATTCAAACAGAAGGGAATATGTTATATAATACTGTTGAAAATATAAAAGTCTGCTTCTTATATTAGAAAAATACCTCATAGAGAAGCAGCGCTTGGCTCTGCTCCCAATTCAGCAATTAATTCAGTCAATGTTTCAATGTCCAGTCTAAAAGAAGATACTTTCTGAAGTCAAGGGCAATAATCCAGGACTCAGAGAAAAGCAACTCAGAAGATAATCCAACCAGGTTGCAAGAACTGGTGTCTATAGAGACTGCCAAAGGGACAGGGTTCTGTAATATTTCTAATAAAAATAGGCACAATGGCTGCACAAACATTAGCAAAAGTTACTGGGAGCACTTTCCTACTAACTATCTGGGATCACCTCTTCTTCCAGGTACTTCTACCTTGCTGGTGTGGCACAGGGAGGTAGAGCAAGTTGATAATAATGCTACAGAGGGACAGACTCCCATTACATCTGGGCTTTTCCCTCTTACATCACCATTTTTTTCTCCATTAGTGATTCTTGATCCCATTGTCATCTTCAGTCTTGAGAATCTGCTGGCAGATTACATAAAGTACTCTTCCTGGAATTCTGTGGACTAGATGGTCTAATGTGTCTTCTCCATCTCACATCTGTGACTTTTGTCTTTATACAGTACCTCACTCCCTGTTTCCCTTTCCATCTCCTTCTGCAAATTGAGACTGGCTAAGGGGAAGCTTAGAAGAGAATGAACTGTCACTTAAACTCTCTGCATCATTCAGTCATTCTTATAAAAGGGGATCTCATATGGCATCAGCTCTGCCAGGAAAGCCAAGCCACTCAAAATTCCAGAATATTCAAGACATGCAGAATAAATTACAAAGACCATGTTTGTCCAAAAATACTTCTCTTTCAAGAGGAACATTGCTGCTTGGAGCTGCCTGCAGCATGTAAGCTGACATAGAGACACACACAGTCACACACACACACAGAGCCTTCAGAAGCTTCAGCACTTCCAGAAAAGCACCTGCACCTTTCCACAGAAGCTTGGAGCAATTGCTACATGAGTGTTTGTATTGCATAAGGAGAGCTGGAGGGTTCTCTAGGCTTGTCTGCACTTGGTATAAGGGTCTATAAACCAGTGCCTCCTCTGGACTCAGGCTAAATTACCAAATCTAAATTCTATCTTAATTTACACTGTACTTTTTTAGGATTATGTTTTTGACACCAGGAGAATTCATTCATCTTGCTGGACTTTTAAATGCAGAGGTTGCTGTGCTAACTCTATTCCTCCCCCAGCTGCAACTGAGTTGTCTATAGCCACACACTTAATTAACACAGGCCTCTTTAGTTGACGTCCCTTACCTTCATATAGAGGCTACTACTTATTTATGTCCAGCATGGGCAGAGAAATGGCTGCAGCACACCATGCTGCTGACTCACAGATATGGTTCTGCCCTCAGGGTCAGTGGCAGAACAGCAGTGAATATTCACTTCCAGTGAGTACTGCAAGAATCCAAAGCAGCCAAACACTGAAATACAGGTTTAAGTCACAAAGTTAATTGCTGAATTGGGAGCAGAGCCAAGCACTGCTTCTCTATGAGGTATTTTTCTAATATAAGAAGTAGACTTTTATATTTTAAACAGTATTATATAAGATATTCCCTTCTGTTTGAATTCCATTAATACTTCTATACCTTTCTTAGCATTGCTCAGACCCCTTCATCTTCTTCCATAGCAGTATCTAGGATTATCATACATTGCTTCCATTTGTCCAGGTTAAACATTGTTTTGCACAACCTGTCTATGCAAAATAATAATAAAGATATCAGTGATTGCTGTGCTTGAGTCTGAAAAAATGGTGAGCTGTTTTTCTGCTCTATGGAGAATTCTAGTAATCTTCAGGGGAAAAAAAGGAGAAACAGGCATGGGGAGAGAATCAAATGGGTTGCAGGGTCAATAGGTATTATCTGAAATATTAAAAAACCCTAGCGTCACAACTCTTTGGTTATAATTCTGTCCAAAAGAATAGATGTGATATGATCATTCTCTCTCTTTCTTTTTTTTTTTTCTGGACAAGTACTGCTCAAGGAAAGTGAGTGATTTCCCCCTCCAATTCTTTCCCTCTGCTTCTGTCTCTTGAGAACAATTCCTTTGCTGATTCCCGTTGCTGAGATTACAGTCCCATTTACAAGATGCATCTGTCTGTCTTAAAGTGGACCAATGTGCAAGATAAATAATAACATTATTTATTTTCTGTGCTCAATTACAACAAAAGTTCAAGTTTACACAAATGCCATTTACTGATCAGGTTGTTTCTTATAAACATCTCAAAAGTAAGATGCTTATTATTTCATTGATTTAATTGCATTTTCCCTGCATATTCTTCTTATATTTTCTAGGATATGAAAATCTGCATTAAAATATATCCTGAGGTACAGAGCTGCACAGATCCAAAACACAGAGACCATTAGACAAAACACCCCAAATGAGGTATAAAACATCTGGTATTAAAAGCACCACACTGTTTTCACTCTCCTACAGCGAATCCTAAAATTTACTAGGGGTGAAAAATTTCCAAGGTTGACTCCACTGCGTTTTTACCAAAAACCACAAAGGAAAAACCCCAACAGGAAGCAGAAAAAAAATTTTTTGTCCTTGATTTTCCCTTGAATGGAGACAATCTGCTAGAATTTGCATTATACACTTGCGGGGGGTCCAGTTTCCTCCTGCCTGCCTTAACCACTCACCCCTGCTGGAGAAGTCAATGGGTGTTCGGCGTTCCTTGCTGAGGCAGAATTGATTTGCTTGTGTTTCAGATGCTCGTATCTCAGCTCTTCACAGTGCAAATAAATTGACAACTTTTCCAAACTAGGAACAACCTGCTTTCCCCCGTAATCTCAGATAATAGAACATATGTATGTGAAATATGCTTATTACAGAATAGAATAATTCAGTTGGAAAAGACCCACGATGATCATTAAGTCCAGCTGCCTTGTAGCGGGTTGAGTTCGAAACCGGGCAGAAACACCAATTAAATGTAGTGGTTTTGATTCAAAATATCCATTATTTACTTATTTTCCTTCTGTGAGATAAGAATTAGGAGAAAAGCAAAGCAGGCACAAACCTTAAACAGTTGCAGTACAATGAAAGAGCTTTATTACTAACAGAATTAAAAGTAAAGAGAAAACAACAAAACAAAATTAAAGTAAATTCCCCCCCCCCCCCTTTCCAGCACTTCTCTCCTTTTATCCAGCTCACACAAGGGATAACAGAACATGGGATGTTAGTCAGTGTTGCAGTTCTTGAAAAGTCTTTCTCTTATGCTTAAGGAAGAAAAGGTTTTCCTTCAGTTGCACGTGGTTCCCAAACTGCCACCAACAGCACACCCGCCCGGAAACAAACAGTCTGCTGTGTGTAGAACATCTCTCCCATGAAGAATTTCACAGTTCTTTCATACTACAAAACATGGGCCATCACATGGGGTTATTCATCTTTTTAAGGATAAGTTCTTTTGGCCTGCACACAGAGGCTTTTCTTCGCCACAAGTCTCTAACAGCCTCTCACTACTTCTATATAGCCTGGCATAGGCACTCTTCACAAACTTCATAGGCACACGAGGATACTCCATCCCCCCATGTTCTTTCATTGGATTAAAGAGACAAACAGTTTGTGGTATTACGGTTTCTTACCACGGCATGCAAGAAGGTTTCTTTTAAGCTGCGCGCCAGAATTGCGGCACCGCCCTCTTCTCTCCCGTCGCCATTTCCAGCTCCGTCCCACGTGACTCACTTCTCTTTCTCTGACTCTGAAACCGCCATGTTGAAGGGTGTTCTTGTTCGGGCTTGACGGTGGGGAAAGCCTCGCTCCCTCTGTGCTGCTGGCTGCACGGTGTCCTCTTCAGTTCAGCACGAAGTGTGCTGGCTGCAGACAGGAGGCTCTGCCGGCTCCCGCTGGCTCCGCCGGCTCCGCATGGAGAGGAGAGGGACCCGCCTGTCCCCAGAAGCTGCGCTGGATGGGTTTAGCTGTGGCAGTCCATGGCTGGTTTTAGCTGCCTGCGGCTCTGGGACAGTCCCCCCCAGCGACCCAGGGTCCGTGCCGTGGTGCTGAGAAAGGGGGAAAGGGGCAGTGGCCCCGGCCCGGCCCAGCGGGGCCGGGAGGCTCGGAGCCCCCCCACCTTCCAGCAGGCGAGCTCCGACCAAAAGGGCAAGTCCCGCCTTTCTGTGCGGTTTAAATATGTAAATTGTGAGAAGCGTAATTGGTCTTAAAGACTGTCCATCAACTCAGGGTCAACCCAACACATGCCTACTATCAGCAACTTACTTGTTAAAACAAAAAGAAATCCTAAAGGGGGGAGGGGGGGGGGAAGGTAAAAAAAGAGTTAAGGTTTTATGCCTGTACAGCTAGAATTAGGGAAAGTAATATCTACAAAATCAGGTTCCTGAGCCCCCTTTCGTACTAACCCAGTAGTCACCTAGCCCATGGTTTGGTGTGCATTTCCTGGGAGAACAAGCTCTTGGCAGATGTTTCCAAGCAGCAATGCTTGCAAAGGAGTGTGTATTCTCTGTGGTATAGATCATATGGTATAAAACCATAGCAGTCCGTTTTTCATTGTAGATGTATGGTTAAGATATCAGAAAAGAGGGATGGAAAAATCTCCTCCTTAATATATTTAGAGCCACCTTGTGGTCCCTCTTTGGATATCTCCTTCACCCTTCTCCTGGGATCTGACAGGTCAGATGGCTCTCAAGCACCCGTGAGCTGAGGGCTGCTCTCACCACACCAGGCACTGCTATCCCCCTCTGCCCCACCACGGCAGACTTTTTTTATGGTCTGAGGCAACCTAGTTATTTGTTTATGGTCCTGCATAACATGATTTCCCAGACAATACCTTAAAAATACTTCATAGAATTAAAATAAGAAGGAAAGAAAATGAACATGAAGGTAGTCTGCTCTTTCAGCCTTTCCTTTCAGTTTCCAAAAGCTGGAACCTGGTGATGATTTTAGTATTTTTCCACACCAAATGAGACGTTTACCTATCCGTACCACAGGACAATAGTGGAAAAAATTTCCTACGGCCTTTCTGAGACACTGGTGCACAATGCAGACAGTAAAGAATGGATTTCCAACTTGTGCAATAGTCCTGTATAAAAAAGAAAGCTGTCATGATACTATTAAAAATCCCCTATTTAAAAATATTTAAAGCATCATATGTTGGGACTGCCTTGGCTCAGTAAAAGCTTTTAATTGGTTAACTTTGACATATAAAGCTAGAATAATACTAATATTTTCAAAGTTAAACAAGTGTTTTGTCAACTCAAGATCTATTTTTTTTTCCTGAGATTTTATTTCTGATGTTGGTGCAGGAGAGGTGACAATTGAACCAGGCAGGGCAAGATGATCTGACCTCTCTATGTAATTAAAGTCATTGACAAACTCATTCATCTGCTCCTTTTTTTCTCCAAGGAGGGCAACCAGCAGATTTGTTGAACAATTCAGCGTGCCTAGAAGAGGTTTGGTAATCCATGTCCTGGAAGTGCTTCTCCAGGGGAGCCACTTCCAGTGCAGGTATCCAAATGGCAAATTCCAGTGCAAGGTGAAATTACTGCTGCCCATGGCCTCTGCAGATGTTTTCTCATCCCTGACAGCAACAATTATTTAAGTTTGTGCATCAATTTAAATTTGTATAGCTAAGGGTGTGTTTAGAGCCAATTTAAATGAAGGATGGAAAATAGGTATGTGCTTAAACCAACCTAGAACATCTCACATTTCCATACCTCTTTCAAGCACAGGGGTTTGTTCGTACAGGTATAATTTTTAGCTTTGTGCAAGATTATATTTTTTCCCCTCAATTAGCACCTCTGCCAAAGTCTCCTGAAGTCAATGAGAGTCTTTTCAATGACCTAGTTAGATTTTAGATCCACTCAAATCCTTCAGTACATGACCTGTAATGATTCCAGCAGGCTCTGGTGGAGCAGTGCACTGAGCACCACACCCATACACAGATGGACATGTTCACCTCCCAGTGCATTCCCTGAGCTCCTATTTGCTATTTTCTTAAGATGTCTCCAATTTCCCACTCCAGTCACAGTGAAGAAAGTGAAGCTGGCACTGAATTGCTCTGAATTTCCTCTTACTCAAAGGAAGAGTTCCTTACAACAGCTTAAGCAAAACATTTATTTTACTACTATTTGAAAAAAGGAGATCAGGGGAGGCGCATTTGCCTTCCTTGGGATAAAAGGACGCTTTGGATTCACCTCATAAAGTTGTTGAATACATTCCTTCCTCTCCCTGGATGTCTCTATCCAAGCAGCACTGAAAGGATACTTATATGCCAGGCTGGCGCTGAGCTCCAGTTTTCCCAGCCTGGAAGCTGCTCCTACCCCTGCTCTAGGCCCAGGACTGGCCATGGGTCACCTCTGCTCAATGCTATGTCATGGAGACACCACAGCCTGGACAGAAGGAGGGAAATTTTTTTCTCTAGTTGCCTGTTGGAGACAAGACATGACTTCTGGAAAAGGTCATGGAGAATACTTACAGAAAAGAAAAGTCTAAAAATGTTCCAAGGGTGTGATAGGACTATCCATCCCACAGGACACACAGAACACAGAGTAGAGAGAGAAAATATCCCTCTGAGCTCAGATGCAGCTGAGCAACCACGTTCATCAGCAGACTCACAGCAGTTGGAGCAGGTTTGGAGGCCTTCCTCCAAAATCCAACCTGTACTGCTCAAGTACAGGAATGGGATGGCACCTCCAAGCAGTTCACATGGGAGGCAAAAGAGGAGTGAGTTCATAAGGCCTTATACGGAAAGAAAATGGAAAAGAAGGAGCAAGAAAGAGAAGAACAGTTTGGTGTCTTCAAGGAGACTGAGCAAGTTTCAGTGGGCAGAGATTAGAAAAGAGCAGGGGAGGAGAAGAGAAGGGTTGGTCCGGGCAGGTGGGGAAGCCCTAGCCCAGTTGGTCCCTGAGCTGGTTGGGAGGGAAGGGAAAGCAAGGAGGAGGGGCAGAGGCTTTGCCCCTGTGCTGGGGAGCGGGAAGGTGCTGGAGTGAGGTGGTTGATAGACCGCACTCGACTGCCTCACCAGGAATGGCAGTGACACCTGACTGGGAACTTGGGGAAAGAGTTGGCGGCTTATTAAAGCAGCCGGACCCCAGCTGAACCCCACGACTACACGCTAGGATTGCTGTGTGCCCCTTGATAACTCACAGCTGCTGATAAAGTCCACTGGTAATGGCTTTTTGCTAATGAGAAAAGTGCTGCTGATTATGACAAATAGCCTTGGACCAACAGGCTAAGCTGCTACATAGGCTCCCAATTGTCAGTCCGGGTGATTTTTGCATTTCATTATTTCTTTCCTGACGTCCTGGCTCCTTCTATCTTTAACGTACTCCCAGAGCCGTGTGTCACAATTTTAATAACACTTCTTTATCTCAATTTTTCCCCCCTCTCTCCATGGGAGCTGGAAACAAAAGGCTGTTACAGAAATAATGTTTAACCTCTCTCCTGTGCTGCAGCAAAAGAAACCCCACAGCTATTGTTCAAGAATTAAAAAGGCGTAAATGGGGCACACAGAGCCCACTCAGCCCTTAAAGATAGACTTTTAAAAATACCTATTATTACTATTATTTAGAGCTCTTTCATGCACAGCTTTGAGGCCTGCCATGTTCCCTTTCTCTTATCCTGTGACAAAGGTACAGCACATATCTAAGCACAGAGAATGAAACCTTGGTGGACAGTGACACTGTCTCCCTGTTTTGAATCCCTTCTAATAATAGCAATATTATTTTAAAGGGAAGAATGTAGGGGGGAGAAGCCATCAAGGATTCAGAATAAACCTGCTATCTTCTTTGGAATTGGTTACAAGTCAAATTGTCTTTAAAAAAAAAATGAAAGCTGAAGAGTATGGGGTGGATAAAGCAGAGCAAAGGCCAACACAGGTCCTAAGACAAGGTGTGAAAATGATGTTTTTCTGCCCTTAAGATTACAAACCAGCAGCAAACAACTGGAGTTCACTGAGTCCTTTCCTACTCTAGGATTTGCCGAAGAAGATCTCTGATTTTGAGGATACACTGCTGACTATGGTTCTTGACTTGTAAAAAGGGCTGGTCCCACTGTCAGATCCTTGCCCACCTTGTCCATGACCTGGTGTCCTGCAAGAGGGAAAATGGACAAACCCCAGCCCACAGAAGCTCCTTGCAGTGGTTGTGGGGAAGGCAAGGACACGATGGATGTTGTGGTGGAAGCAACCCTCGGGCAACTGAGTTTTCAGCCTGCTTGTAAATGTAAAACCAAAGGGATAGAAAAATGCTTACAAGAGCAGAATTAAAGATCAATGGCAGACAAAGTGGGGGCACAGGCTCTCCCCATCCCCACTAACTAGTCAGGCAGTTAGGGATTTTAAAAGACTAAATGGTATGGGGAATCTGCAAAAGAATTGTGAGCTGCATCAGAGTTCAGAGCATGGGATTTAACTTTATGTCTATCACTGGCAGTTCTCTTTGTCTGTGATTTTATAAATTGCAGCACTAGAATAGCATTTGCTTTTCAAATGTTACAGCTACATTACATCAGAGACATTAAAATCATCTCAGTTGGAAAAGAAAATTGAGCTTAAGACTCTTACTTCCCCTATTATATATAACATATAACTAAAGGATTCCTGCTTCAGGTTTTAAGCACCTTGAGAAATTCTGGGCTTCCTAAGCTTTGTCATCCCAAACTGAAAGTGAGGAGGGATTAAATCGTCAGTTAGATACAACCTTCACTAATACTTCTTTGCATTTCTCTTGGAAAAGTTATAAATCATGAAAGTAGTTAAAAATACACAAGAAAATTATAGGACCTCTTTGGAGTTTGAAATTCCCTTTGTCAACAGCCTGTTTCTATAGTTGTCTATAAAATATAACTTGAAAGAAAACCATACAAAACATATGAAATTTTTGTACCAAAGACTATCTGTAAAGTATTTGTTAATCTTGTTTATTAGGATATTAAATTCTTTCTACCTGTATGACAAAGCTCACTCTTGCACTGTACAGCTTGATTATTTAAAATGGTTATAATAAAGAAGTTTGCAAACTGATTTTATTTGCTTTACCACAATTTCTGCTGCTCCACAAGAACAACCTTTGTGGTATTAATTTTATTCATGCGAGGAAAGTTGACTTGATAAAAATAACACACTCAGTTCACATGAGTCAACTGTAAGCGCTGGTGCAAGATCAGAGCCAGAAAATTAATGCACAATCAATTACAAAATGACTCTCAGAGCAATAGCCAGATATTAATCGCTCCCTTAGAGAAGGAAACCTTCACGAATTTGGGCTGTTCCTTCGAAGAACCCCTTTGGTTTTCTCCAGCTGATAACCTGCTTTTCGTCATCTCTCCTCCTGAGCTCTGTAAAACAAAGCTTGAGGAATAATCCTCAGCTGGGCTGACATTTGTGGTACGTATGCTCCAGTTTTGAGTTTTACCATGTAATAGTCCACTAACACAGAATTTTCATGTCCCAAAAATAAAAGTAGCAGCCAGGCTCTGACGCCTAAATGCAATCTTCTCCCTCACATAGTGCCATTGGTTTCAAGCCACTTACTTGAAGAGTAGCCCATTGCATTGAATCTAAAGGGCCTATATTCAAAAAGTCCCTGCTGTTCCCCTCCAGCCAACCTCCAGCCTGTCATTCTCCCTCTAAAAGGTCTCCTTCCTTCATCCCTTACGCTCACCTGGAAAATGCCTAGAAGAGCACAGATGCCACTGTAAGAGAAGTAAATACATCCACAACAGAGTTCACACAAACTTTCTGATCGCTAAAGGGTTTTTAACATTTCAGTCAACATCTGGGTTGTAAGCCAAATTTTGTTACTGTTAACCTGGGAAGTTTTAATTATATAAGAAAGTCAGTAAAATCTCACAGCAGCTAGAAATTGTGTAACATGCTAACCTGGACACATCTAATCTTAACAGCAAGAACAGATAAATATTTCTAATATTAATAAATAAAACAGACAGGAATTAAAAACTGTGATTTTCTGATTGTTTTCTGCTTTTTAACAATATTTCCTAAAAATATTTTTTTACACTCCATTTGTTGTTCAGATTTTCTTGGCTTGATAGATGTTTGTGTTTGGTGAGGTATTTATTCTTTCCTATACAGAGAAAGCATTTCCCAAAATTCAGGTTTGGCTGCTATAAATGTGAGGGCATTGTTTTAAGGAAATATTTATATGTTCAGGTCTATTGACCGTTTATGCCATTATTTAAAGGGGTCACAGAAAAGGGCAGTGGTTATTAAAATGGAGAGAGCAAGTAAAAGCAGGAGAGAGACAGAGGGAGCGAGAGGTAAGAAACTCATAATGGGATTTTTCATGTGGAACGATCATTTTATCTAATACGTCTGAAAATGTAATCCATTACTACTAATTACCATGCTGGCATTGAAATACAGGATCACACTTACTCCAGATCCAGATAGAGGCCCTAATCTCTCCATTCATTGTTCTTTCCATCCCACCTCGCCTCCCTCCCTTTCTGCTTCTCCAAGAAGAAATTCAGCCCTTCGGACATTAGTGAAGAAGGGCCCGAGGTCTCCCTATCATCCTAAAGCAGAAGCTAAACAATATTAGCCAATCATTTTTGATAGATGAAGCATGGAAATTAGTTCCAGAGTTTAACTGATAACTGAAACCACACAGTTACATTCCATTATGGCAGCCTTAATTGATGAGCTCATTAAGCCCATTATTAGAGAAATTGATTTCAAATAGGCACTTAAAACTGGCTGGCAAAAGAAAAAGGTGAAGAGATACCGTACAACGTGAAGAAAGTAACTAAAATACATAATGAAGCAAGTAATTTTATAGGTTTGTTTAATGAAAGCCTCAAGAGCATATTAGTTGCTGTGTGGATTTTAAACACTCATTTTATGTACTAATAAAGCTCCCGTCCATTATGGGAGCTCTGAATGCCTCCAATCTTTAATGCAGCTCTGCTACTAATTAATTAATTAACCCCAGATGAAGCAATCAATTAGTCATGCAGAATCGACACTTTAAAGGTCTGCCAGGTAGCACTGGGTACCAGTGCAGAACAGTGGAAGCAAAGTTTCTTTTTAATTATTTTTATATTGCTTTCAGCATAACAGGAAAAAAACAAACAGGGTTGAAATTTAAAAGCTGCATTAGCAGCGTAGTAAAAATGAGTGATTAACACTCTGACCTTATATTATTTCAGAGAATAAAGCAGTGGAACAACACTGGGAATTTTAGAGATGGGTTCAGATTGAAGATGCACAACCCAGACAGTTAATTTTTAATACGTTCATCTCAAGCAGCCGCTGCTGCTCAGATTAAATGCAGACAGCTGCAAGTTTCGGGGCAGTGCATGGAAGTCCATTTTCACACCTGGGGTCTGAGAAAGTAAACACATGAAGGAAAAATAGTAATAATAAATACTCCAGAAGCAAATCTTAATTTTATAGTACTTATTTGGGAAAAGAGCAGCAGAAAAACAAACCCTGTGGTATTAGCCCCTCTTGCATCTCTTTATTTCCTCCATTTACCTTCTCCTGAATGCTAAAATGTAGAGCCTTTATCAAAAGGGCACTATATAAATGGTCTTTCATTAAACAAAGCTCATCAGCCATGACCGATTAACCTCAGTTGTAAAGTGAGATTGCTGTCTATGTCAGCTTAAGTGTGGATGAGCTGCTTTGCTGGAAGACTGAACTCATGATCTTTCCACTGGGGTGAGCTTGGAGGAAAAGCTCAGGAGATTTCACTGAGGAGAGAGTTAAAAAATTGAGCAAACTGGATTGTAGTTCTTCTTTCAAGGATCTATTATTGTTATTATTATGATGATTGTTATTAGCAATAGTATTAATCTTCCTTTTAAACCATAGACCTACGTCAGCTTGCTGAGAATTCTTGGCAGGTCTCTGGGTGATGTTTGGGACAGCAGAAGATCAGGCTGAAGTTCATTCTTGATAAATGGAGGGACATATAATTTTTGCTTTGGCCTTGGGACCACATTTATTTATTATTTTTAAGACATCTCCAAAAGGGAGCTGATAAAAGACTAAGACAACTTGGAGTGTCCATGTCCAACATTGCAATCTGTCTATTCACTGCACTAGACTGCATCAGACAATATATTTTTAAGCTGAAATAAGGAAATATTGTATGCATGAACCCAGCACCAGACTTAACATTAAAACAAGGAATATTATTCCTGAAATCACATCCAGGAAAGATAAGTTCACACTGAACTGAGGCAGAGAAAAGTTTTGAAGGTGTCTTGAGAAATGGAGGCCTTTCTTTTTAAGAGAGCTTTGCTTAGCCTAGCAAAATGAAGGCAGATATGTGATATAGTTCTCCCTATAAATATATCAAAGGAGCATCTTCTTCAGCAGGTAGAAAATCTATTTAGGCAAAAGGGTAAAGTTGGCACAACAGCAAAAGCATACAAATAAATAATATTAAAATGATAAAATGCAAATTGGCTATAAATTTAGACTGAAAATTGGAAGACATTTACCATCAGAGGTCTGAGATTTGGGAAAAGCCCTCAGGTAAAGAAGTAAGAGAAAGAAATCTAAAGGATTTCAGAGGCACAGTTATTTATGACAGGTTATGATAAAGACCATATGAGCTGGTTGACTTTGATATGCCTCAGAGAGGATCCCCTTTCCTTGCCTTTGGAGGCTAAGCTCGCTGCACATGGCATCTGGGTGGGGTTTGCCATGTGCCTGTGCAGGCACTGAAAACCCTAAGCCAAAGGGATTTGATCGGTTTGACCTGGAAGTCAGGGAGCACAGCTAATGGTTCAAGCCATTTACATTTCAAAACAAAATTCCAAGTGGTACAAGAAAATACTTTGGATTCTTCCTTTTCCTGCATTTTCTTGGTAGTTTAGGGTAATACTGTCTTATGTGTTGTTGGTGCTTTTGTGTCCTCATTTCTTTTTCTGTGGGTTCAAACCAGGTGACTCCCCAGAGCCCCAGTTGCTTTCAGGCCAGGCACAAAATGAACATAAGGTAGCGCATTAGGGAGGGGATAATGAATGGCAAAGGAGTATTACAATCATAAGGACATGGGTAGAATAAAGGTGGTCTGTGATGTTTCACTTTGCACTGAAATACTTCAGGGGCACTGGCATCCCAAGCAAAAAATTTTTGGAGCAGGGGGAGAACTGATCAGGTGAAGGACAGCAAGTCTGAAACCACTACATCAGAAATTAGCATGTGCCTGTGTCCCAGGAGTAAATGAATCTAAATAACTATTAAGCAAGTCTTGGTGTCACTAAGGGAGAAACAGAAGAGAAAGCAAAGGCTGTAAATAAAACTTAAAAATAGAGACTAGTGAGTATAAAAGCACATATTACAAACAAAAAGGAGGCATAATGCCAAACATAGAACAAACCTCACCAAATCTTATCAGGGACTGATTAGTGCCTGATTCATTCAAATCCTTCATCTGTGAGAAACCACTGGGGATCTGAATCCAAGCTGATTAGAATCAGTTGAAATATTAGCTTGAATACAACAGCATAAAACCTCTAAACATCACTCTGGTAAACATGCTTTATATACCAGGGCTGATTGTAAGCTGCCTGCTCATATGATGTAGAGAATGAAGCCTTAGACAATCATGTTTCTGATTTCACGCAAGTTTTAGGCTTATGTAATTCCAGTGGCTGATCCCGAGTACACAGGCAGAATAATTGCTGTTTGAAAAAGAAGAGAAAATGGCATCTCCTCTGATAAAATATTCTTGTTTCATCATCTTACGCCTTGCATTTGATACCAGGTATTTGACAGCGGCTTTGGAAGATTTCCTTAATCAGCTGAATTCAGATGGATCCAATTTCAATTTTCTGTTTCAAGTATGACAGGACTGCATCCAGTGCTGACCCCTGTCCCAGGAACAGAACCCTCCATCCTGAGCTGTTTGCCCATGCACTTTGTTGTGGACTTCTTCAGCCCATGAAGGAGCACACTTCAACACATGACATAGCTAATCACCACTTGCTTACAGAATTGTGTTCAAAATTAGAGGAAAAAACAGATCTCAGTTCTGAGTCAGCTGAGCCCCATTCTGAACCAGGAGAAACACCCGAGAGGAACACACGTACCAAGCGCAATATCTACACGTCTTTTAATTCCCCCCAGGAATGTTGACTCCACCACTTCCTTGGGCAGCCAGTTCCAATGCTTTTCATTTCACGTTTCTTCAGGGAAGAATTTTTTCCTAATATCCAATCTAAACCTCCCCTGACACAACTTGAGGATGCTCCCACCATCCTATCACTTGTTACTTGAAAGAAGAGACTGACCCCCCCACTGGCTCCTCCTGTCAGGGTGTTGTAGAGAGCAAGAAGATCCTCCTTGAGCCTCCTTTTCTGCAGACTGAGCTCCCCAGATCCCTCAGCTGCTCCTCATCAGACTTGTGCTCCAGACCCTTCCCCAGCTCTGTTGCCTTTCTCTAGACACACTCCAGCCCCTCAGTGTCCTTCTTGTTGAGAGGGACCCAACACCAAACAAGGGTTTTGAGGTGTGGCCTCACCAGTGCCAAGTACAGGGGGACAAACTGCACTGATCCTTCTTCTAGCCCTTCTGGCAAATGGGTGTCACATTTGCTGACCTCCAGTCACCTGGAACCTCTCCAGTGAGCTAGAGCTGCTGCTAAATGATGGAGAGTGGCTCTGAGCCCTTCCATCAGCTCCCTCAGTGCCCTTGGGTGGGTCCCATCCACAGACTTGTGCACTGGTTGCTGACCATTTCCCTTGGGATTATGGGGATTACTTCTGATTTGGAGCCCTTTCCCCCCAAAGCTGTTGAGAGCAATTTCTCACTATGGGGAACAAAAATCAGTCCTGCCTATGCCTTGTGAAAACCATAAAAACAGACACTCTTGGTCTGAATTTCTCTTGCTCCTTATCTGTGTATGTCCCCAAGCTTACAGCTGCCAATGATAGAAAGGCAAAGCAGGGAGTTCATAAGCTTAATAACCACTTGACTTTCACAAATACTTTCTGCTACAAGATGCTGAACAATTTAAAAATGTTCCAGTATTTATACTGCATCCCAGATTAAATAACTGTTGTCATTTTCTGCCTTCATTGTTCTCATAGTCAATTCAATTGAAAATAGGCCCATTAAAAGTATTCATTTGTAAAATATTGCACTATAGCTATTTTTTTTTATTTAGCAGTTCTGAAAACACCTACCAAGTGATTGCCATTTAAAACCCACTTAAAGGCCAATTTACACCACATTTGTGCTTGTGTAAATAAGGTTTGCTGTTATGCTAATGTGCAATTGCACCACTTGTGCTGTTTTGAAGGATAATTCACAATTTTAAATTGTACTGTATGACAGAAGAATTCAAGGATGTTTTAATCACAGCTTTTGTTTGCATTAATCAGATGTAAAAGCACATACTGTTTTGTCTGCCGCTGAGAAGCAGGTAGTGCAGAGACAAATGACTGAAAGGAGATTTACAGTTTTTCTACCTCAGATTTCCAACTAAACCTTGGGTATTTAGTTAATACTCTCAACTGGAAGTCTCATGGTAGAGATAATACACAGGAAGATCTATAACACTGTTTAAAAAAACCCAACAAAAACAAAAACCCAGAAGCCAAACTAAAAAACAACCTCCACAAATTTGCTAACAATACTGTTTTTATTTCAAGTAACTGTAATTTTTCCTCTGGGTATTGCTGCAGATTATGCATTTTCTTTCATGATTTTTTAATGAAGGACTAATTTACCTATTGTCCAAGTGCATTATAGACTGTAAGTATGATTATTTAATTCAGCACAAAATCCAGCATGTCAAGATTAATTCATATTTACTAAATGTTTATAAATTAGGTATCTAAATCTTCATGGATGAATGCCAACTTGTACTAAGACTTATTTCTTTACTTCACAGACATTTCCATAAGTGCTTATAGTCATACTGCAGAACTAGAAAGAACTGATAACAACAATATATTTACAAATCATCCGCTGAGACCATATAAACTGTATAAAGCAGGATTTTTTTTTAATTATAGGTTTATACAGTGGCTGGCAAAACAGAAATATGGTGCAGTAGTAGCTATTGGCTACTGCAATACAAATAAATACTAATAATGTGTATACATTAGTGTACAATCATATAAAGGCTGGAATAGATATAGTAGTAACATTCCTCTGCTCCCACTCATTTGAGAGCCAATCTGCATAATGTTTTCCCTTCAGAAACACTTCCACAATGTGTTTAACCCAGCCTCTGGATTGGACTGAGTTTTAAAATGCCCTTTAAGGGCTTCTGGTCAGCTGGTCCCATCAGACACTCTTCAGAGGCTCCTATGAACCAAGCAACTTTTTATTTACATTCATATTTCATTCCCTGCCACACCACCCCAAAATCCCTGTGTATTCATAATCCCAGTGTATTTAACCACTTAAATATAATGCAGGTGTAACACTTTCAATGTATTTGATGGGCTTTTTAATGTAGCTATCCTTCGTCCAAAAATCCTTCAGTAATCCCTCTCTGGCCATTGCTGATCTGATCCAAGCTCTTCTCAAATTGTCCCCATTCCTCCAGACAGGACCCCAGAGACTGGCATTCACATCAGTGTCCAGGGAACATCCCTGCCATATTTAAGGCCTGAAATTTGTCGATCTATGTGCCTTTCAAGCAGTGACTGCACCACTTGTGCTGTGATGATTAAACCCTGAAGGACACTCTACTATCAAATATCCATCTTGCCAAGATCTTGTCTCTACCACCATCACAATGTCTAGAATATTAGAATCAGAGAATTATTTAGGTTGGAAAAGACCTCTAAGATCATTGAGTCCAACCATTAACCCCGCACTGCCAGGCCCACCACTAAACTATGTCCCCAAGTGCCACATCTACATGTTTTTTGAACACTTCCAAGGATAGCAATTCCACCACTTTCCCTGTTTCACTGCTTGACCACCCTTTCCATGAAGAAATTATTCCTAATATATAATTTAAACCTTCTCTGGTGCAACTTGAGGCCATTTCCTTTTGTCCTACCCCTTGTTACCAGGGAGAAGAGAGCAACCTCCACCTCGTTACAGCCTTCTTTCAGGCAGAAGCAGCATGGCCTGCAAAAACAACATTTTTACCATCTAACACAGTGCAGGGTCCACACACACTGCACCAGGTGCTTCTGGAGAGTCATTTGATGAGTGGGAAGCAGTTGGGGAGCTACACACCAAAACTCACCCACAGTGTAGCTCTTTGCTTTTCAGGGGCTGCAGTATCATATGCCTCATGCATACAATGCTGCAACTTAACCTAGCAGAAGGTTTAGGCAAGCTGACTTTTATTGCTGACAAATTGAGGCTCAAGAACATGTTGCAGTGCAATGGATGGCATGGAGCTGGTCATCTGTCAGACAGGATCTCAGCTCAGACTTTATTAATATTCATGGTTGGAAGTCTTCCTTGGATGTATGTGCTTCTTCAAAACATTCATTCCAGCTCAATATCAACACTTGAAACAGTGAATTTTAGCAGTGTGCCTATAAAATAAATTCCCACTACAAAACTTCCTTGCAACAATGAAGTGTATGTTCTTTAACATAGCTTGTTGTTGATAATAAATTTAATTACCCACCTCTTATGAAAAGCCAGGGAGAACACAGGCATAAATCGTTGCTGTTCTGAAGGGAGCAGGTAGGTCTCAGTGCTGCTGGAAGCTGTTCTCAGCACTGAGGAATATCTCCTGGTTTTCTCTGTGATGCTATTTCCATGTTATCCCTGCTCTTTTCCCTCCTTAGCTGAGGCACTCCGGGCAGACAGGCAGAGCTGTCACCCCATGGATACAGGCTGCAGATGGCACAGGACAGCATGGCCAGTGCAGGGTGTGCAGTGAGGATGTGGAAGATCTGTTCAACCCCCTGGAGCTGGAACAACAAAGTCCCCAGCCCATTCAGAGCTGTTTGGGTGGCATTCCCATATACTAAACTTTGCTGTCCCTGAGAAAGGACTGGACCTCCTGAGAATGATAAAATGCTCAGCCAGCTTCCTGAAGTGTCTCAGACACTACAGGGTTGAAACACTAAAAACCACCCTTGACAATATATTAAACTATTTCTGTCAATGCCTCCACAGCTCATCTGATAGATACTAATGGCTTCCAGCAACAGTCCTATTTAGCATGATTATTGTTTTCATTTTTTAAATGCACTCCATGCTCAGTTAGTGCTAGACACACCTTCATTACTCCTATCTGTTTGGAGGATCGCAGCCTCCAGACTGACATATGAGACATCTCAGGATGGCTGAAAAGCAGTTCATTACATGAATACATCACATATCCTGGTAACATCAATTGCAGTAACAATTCTTAATGCAGCTAATAAGGTGTTAAAAGTCCCTACAGTTTTTTTGGTTATCTGACTTGTTTAAGATACCAAGCTGGGTTTTCATCACTTCTCAATTGGAAGGTTTAGCAGATTTAGGTGTTGTTAAAAACATATATATTCTGTAGGTATGCATTTTTTTCAGAGATTCTTCCACCCTTACAAAGAAAAGTGAAAAGTGCTGGGGAATTACTGAGTACAAAATGATGTGCCGGTTGCAGCAAGTACAGATTGCCAGGCACTTTCCTGATCATTGACAGCTGCGGATGTTTATGTTACAATCCTACAAACAAAAAAAATCTGGACTTTCTTCTTTATGCCAGGACCTATTTAAAAGAGGAGCTGTTTGTCACATGAGGTGTAGGCAACAGAATAAATCTAGCACTAAAAAATAACTATTCCAACATCCTAAAGCACTCTCAACTGGCAACACCCCTTCTGGGTTGCAAGACTCATGCACTCTCTATCATTTTCTATAGATCTCAGCACATGGAATTTAGGTCAGAAGTGCCAAATTCTGGGGAAGAATGAATTCTAGTTAAATTATACCAGATATTAGTCTAAAATCACACCCCTCCACTCCATGCACATCAGATTTTCCAAACACAGATTAAAGAAAAGGTTTACTCACAACACAACCGCATGTAGTCCATAAGAGCTCAGTGGTCTGCTGGGTCTTGTTCTGAGACCCAGTCTGTGACTTCATCTGCACAAACACACCTTTGATGATTGACTTCAGACCCTGAAACCAGGAATCAAAGTTCCATATGCATACATTATCGAACTTTAACTCATGAAGTTACATCCCAATGGATTGGTCCAGCGTTAACAATCTGTTTCCCTCCCCTTCTACCTCTGCTTTATGTTTCTCACAAATCCTTTTTGAGAAATGAGAAACAAACTTTCTAATCTCAATCTATTTTGTCCCTATCTCATTATCCCTGAGAGCAATCGCCAGGGAGGTATGAGTGACTGAAAATGGCCTGAAGAACCAGATATTGAAGGACCTGCTGATGGCAGTACTGAAGATGGCACTGGGTAATCTGGGGGCAGCTTTCCTTGTATATCTGATTGTATCTGTTCTGACAGCAAATAAGAGACATCCAGTTTCCAGACTCTCAGTACAGCACATTATGCAAACATTAAATTCCCTTAAAAAATAAAAATCTCAGTGGCTGAGTTATAAACTCCTCCATGATAATCGTAATGGAAACATTTCTATGTCCCTACAGCTATAATGGGATTCCCGCAGTAATCCTACACTGTTTATGGTGCTGATATTTTAAATAATGCATTCCATATCTTTTACTTTTCCCCTTTTTTCATGGTGCTGTACACACTTGGCATCCTTTCAATGACAAACACTGAGCAAAGTGCAGCCATAAATTATTTCCTCTTTGAATCCTTTTACTAAAGGAAAAAAAAAATCTATGTGCACACACAGCAGCTTGAGTCCAGCTAGTTAATCAGTTGCATTATTATTACCACCCACCTCCTCCTGTTAAAAAGCCAGATTTTTCTACCATTTGTGCTGCTTTTAATCCATAGGAAGTCAATTTTCCACTCATATATTAGTTTATTTTATATTTTCAAATTGATTCTACTATACATTGATTTCCTGTTGTGTGTATTGTATCCTGAGCTAGGATTATACATTTAGTAGAAGTGGATATTCCTGCCACATAAAGGTTGCTGCAGCTCTATAGGACCCTTATCTTGAAAAGGGAGAGTCCAATTTTATTGAAACGGCTAAAATCCCACTTAATTGAATTTTTTTTTCCTAAGATGTACAAGCTTAGAGACTTTTGGTTTCCAATTCAACTTCAGCTTCGCGGTGTTTAAATTTCCAAACCCATAAAGACCTTTATGAAAAAGAACTTACAAATATTGTATTTCTGATATGGTGAATTACTGGAGAAGCTCAAGGTAAGAAGCAGTGAAATATCAATACTTTGTAGAACAGCTTTTGATCATGCTGGCTTTTCATGGCCTGTTTAACACATTCCTATGGAAAACGATCGTGTTTGAACCCACATTTTACGATGTTAGGGTCCTGAAACGCTGCAGAGTAGAATTAGGGCTGTGCACTGGAACAGAAAGAAACGTGCTACCTGAAAGCATTTGATGCAAGAAGATGAGGCAACAAGAAATCCTAGTTCCAGGGTGAAATTTCTGTCTCGGCTCACAGCCACTGGGATTTTGTCCTCAGTTCCAGGGAGTTTCAGCTCCAAGAGCAACACAAATTTCTCCTGATTAGACCACTGCTTACATTGCCTCCACTGCTAAATTTTAAGAAATCATATCCTTGAGTGCCCTTAGTTCTTAACTAAAAATAGACCTCAGAGAGCTTTTTTCTTTTGTTTCAAAGAAAAGTTACACCTCAGAGGAAGCCAATCACCTGCCTAGTCTGACTCCTGAGGTTGATTCTGCTCTGTTCTTTGACCACCCCAGACATGGCCATGTTTTCCATCTCAGAATGCCATGATTATGGCATCTGCTCTTACCAATATCAGACCCAGATTCTGTAAGTGGGTCTCTGAGCACATTTACACCATTGCCCACTTTTCAGCCAGGCTTTGCTGACAAACCCCTGTGCAACAGGTCTGCATCAGGACCAGAACCTTCATCAGGATTTCCTCCAACCTGAGCACGTCTGCAGCTTCTTCCTGAGCATACTGATCACCCCACATGCTGATGATAAACACAGCACGAACAGAGATGAGCTCAGGAGAGAATGAAATAAGAGGAGTGTCCCACTGCCCACAGGGAGTGCAAGCAGGCAGCCAGGCACATGGCTGTGCTCACATTGCAAGAGTTTTTAAAGATGAGCACAAAGTTTGTATGTTAAACACCAAGGCCGCATGCAGAAACAGAACTAAGTAATAAAAGTAACACTGAGATTTGAATAAAATTATTTTTGCAAATCCAGAGGGTTCAGTATTTATAGTTGTTCTACTTGAGAGAATTAGACTCCAAACTCAGAGGTTCATGGAGCCTGGAGAGCCAGGCCCCAAAGTGACTGAGATGCCAGTAAACCACAGGATCAGGCTTTTCTTCAGAGTTTGCCTCATTCAAAGCCATGCAGAGCCAAGTGAAGCCCCACCACCTTGAAGTCAGCATCTTTTTGCAAACATATCACATGGCTGACTGTGCCGAGCACACAGCAACAAAGAACATGGTCCAAGTAGCTTGCAGGAGGCTTGTGATGCGATTTCTGGCCTTCATTTTATAGGTACTCAAGAAACGGCTGTATAAAGCCCAGCATCTGGTAATTAGATTAGAGGAGCTGAAATGGTGGGCTGCTGAAGAGGGAAGAGAGGATCCCTCCTTGCTGTCAAGCAGATAAGGGGCAGCTGATGTCAAGCTGATGTTCAAACAAGAAAAGAGCAAAATTTGGTCAATGCTGCCGGGCCAACAGCTCTGAGGAGGAAGCACTGGATGGATTAATTCCCTCTTTTTTGGCAGCCACAAGGGAAGTTTCAGCCTGTCATTACTTAGCAAGAGCTACATTTTTGTACCAAAGGAATACTGGCTCCTGGATTTCCCTCTGGGGAGTCTGTGCCTGTTCCCAGGGGTGGAAGGTGCTTTTTGCTGGGGATAAGCAAAACAACCTTGCCAAGGAAATGCAGAAAGAAGATGGCAGAGGAATGAACACACACCTGCATTCTGCAGGCAGATTTCAGGCAGAACTGAATCTCCTGCACTCTGCGCAGCCATTTCTGCTTTACTTCTTACCCCAGGCTCTTCACACTTTCACCATCATATAAAACAGACCCAGGCTCTTTGCCCCTCACCCTCTGCATGTGAAACCCATTTCAACCCCTTCCTCCCCCTTTTTTTGTACATTATTAAAGGATTCAGACTGTCAGCATCAGAGAGATGGTGGAGGAGCCACATGGTCATGCTGTTGTAGCCTCCTGGCCCTTTGCCCCTTCCCCTCTCCCCAAGCCCCCACAGTGCCTTCTGGGTTTTGTGCACTTCCAGAGACCTTCATTATTTGAACTGCAAGCTCTTAGGGAGCAAAGACTGCAATTCTTGTGTGTGCAGTAATTAGCACGTAATTAATCAACACCAATAATATGAAAGTGTCTCTTTTATATTCTGCACTGTTTTTAAGTGGCAAAGGAGGAATCTTATTTCTCAACAGATATTATTTTCTCTTTCCAGATGTACATCCCTGCAGAGGAAGATTTTTTCTTTTAAGTCAGTTTTACGCTTTCCCCACTGAAATATATTCACAGCTTCCCCTCCACTATCCCCCTAAGTGCTGTGAAAATTAAAAAAAAACCACTAAATCTGCCCCAGTGTGGAACATGTCTTTTAAAATGTCACCATGTTTATTTTCAGAATCCTCTTCTGCATGGTTATCTCACTGCTCTTTACATTTGCTACCTTGTTAAGCCCCCACTGTGGTAAATAAAACATGAAGAGAAATAGAGAAAAATGTAAGGCTTTTATTTACTCTCATTTTTTGGATATATTTCTCTAGATGAATGCTTCTCCCTTTAATGAAACCCTTGACTGCTCCAGTGGTGAATGTGATTTAAGTACAGTGGAGACAGCTATGATTCACAAACCCTGTTCTACTCCAGCACTGACCGTTATCTGATGCCTCTTCATGCACAGTTGCTCAAATGACAGTTTAATGGCTCACTGTAAAGGCTAGTTATTTTGTATCTCTATCCACTGAAAATGGCTAATGGTGATAAGGAAAGGAAAAAACAAAGCAATTGTTCAGATCTTCAGACTCAACCAAGCTACTTAGCACGTGCTGAGAGCCTTCAATTAATTATTTCTTCAGTCCAGTGAAGCACTCCATGATTTTAAAACTCACCAGCTGCACTAAGAGCCTATGTTAACAGGGTGCAAGGAGCTAAAATTGCACTAAGCAGAGCTAACGGGTTTATTAGAGATATGCTGATCATATCCATATTCACAGAAATAAACACCAAAAATAGGCCAAGCAGATTTAAGGGGAAAAAAGTACAGAAAAACCCCACTTCCCTCCCCCTTACTTTGCAGAGTGAAATGACAGAGAAAAACATGTTGAAGGAAAATACCAGAAAAATTTTTAACATATCTGTCTCAAGAGACAAAGAGATTTCTGCCAGCATTGTGCTGTTCACCTGTGATTTCATGTGAGCAAAGGTGTGTGTGTCTCAGTGCATGTTTCTGCCTATTTAAAACAAACGAACAAACAAAGCACAGAAGGAAAGAAAGAACAGAGTAAGAGAAAATGAAAGAAAAATCTCTAGGGACCCAATTCAAAACACTAGTTAAACACATGTCTGATTTTCAGTACTTGAGCCTTCTCTATATTGTAAGGGTCCATAGAGCAACAAGGATCCAATCCCAGGTAGTGGATAGTGTCTTTAGGATCTTCCACAAGGGAAACATTTCTTACTTTAATCATTTCCAGAACTGGCACAAGCCACACTCTGAAAGCTAACATATTAACTCAAATGTAAGAACAATTTGCTGATTTCACTTCTAGCAAAATCCTACCCAAGTTACAGGTTCTGGGTAACATTTGCATCAGGGGTGCAATTTGAATGTCATGGAGGCTAGGATAAGTAAGAGGGTCTGATGGGAAAAGAGATTCATTGAATCATAAATTTGTGAAGGTTTCCAGAGAACAGATTTCAAAAATAAGTTTTTTGTCTGGTTTAAACTGCACCACCTGTTAAGATTTAAAACACTGCCTGCTTGGTGATGCTAGGTCTTGGAGTTTGAGCATAGTAAGAATCCCTCAATAATCAGTTCAGGTCAATAATAAGACATCATTCAAAAGGGCTGCAGGGTGCAGCTTGAGGCCAAGCTAAGCCTGCCCAAGATAGATGCTTCTGGATAGAAAAACTGACAACTATGTGATCATCCAAACTTCTGCAGGGCACTTGTCCATGCAGATTGACCACTTTGTGCTTCCAGTTCTTTAATATCATGTTGTGGGTTTTGCTGCTTTTTTTTTGCCTTTTTTTTTTTTCTTTTTTCTTTTTCTTTCTTTTTTTTTTTTTTTTGTGTGTGTGGATTCCTTACTTAATATTCTACTGGGTGAATAATTTAGAACCAACACTTCCAGCTTTCAAGAACAACACCACCACAGCTGGTGATAAGGATTTTTCCCCAAACCAAACCCTATCTACAGTCACATCCAAAAGCTTTGGAAACCTTTTAAGATGAGCTAAAATTACCATCCTGTTTGTATTAGAACAAGTACCTTCACATAGAGTAAGAAGGAAAAGGGCCAAACCACAGATCTGAGATAAGTCAGTCCTAAAACCAGGATTAGTCTGCCCATGACCCTCCCACATAGACACGAAATTTCTCATGAAAAGTTCAGTGTAATTTTACGGCTGGGTGTGCAGGCTTTGCATTAAATGGTCCATCTTTATGCTTTTAAAATGGTCCGTTTTTATGATTTTTGCATCGTGACAGTTACAAAAAAGGACTAATTTGTTTCTTACCCCTGTTGTACAGGTGATGCACAGGAATGTTCCCTTTGGTCATCAACATTGGAAAGTCACTGCCTCAGGTCTCGTTTTTAGTGTATCTAACAACTGAATAAGAGATGTGGAGAAGAGAAAGCATGTTAGACTTTTGGACAATCAGCAAACCCCATGCTGAATAACTTGTCTTCATGTTTGAGCCAAGAGTTTAATCTTTACCATTGATTGCCCATAACCATCTAAATCCACAGTCACCAAAACACTCACTTAGTGCAGCCCAGTGCTAATTTGGTAACCAGACTGACATCAAGGTAGTGTTAACGTGCCTTACTCACACACTCAAATATTTCACTTTAGGCTCCCTAGGTCGGAAAACTGAGCTCCAGAATTATTTTGTCTGTCCAGTGCCCCATGGCTGAGAATGTGTTTTAGCTGTCAGCAGCACGCAAGCACAGTTAACCTGTCATTTCCAGCTCTGGCTGCCTTCAGCTGTACCTGGACTCATTCTGACTGAGTTAAACCAAAATTTAGGGTGATAAAAGCATAACAACTTTCCCCCATCACCTGTGAAGCTGGCAGTTTATAACACTGGTAATTACCCACATCCTCCGAGAAAGAAAACTGCACATGCAACTGTGTGCACAAGTGTGCAAATGCCAGTGTACTGGCAGTGTAATTTATCTGCCTGGTTTAGTCTTGCTATCTCTGTGTATCACGCACAGAGCATGTTTTACTTCTTTGTTTTTGATCCTCAATCTATGGATTTATTCACAGGTACAATTTAACTTGAGGTTTCACATTACAGCAGCTATTTCCCCTTGTAGTACAGTCCTGTCCTATGCAAAGAACACGTGGTGTTAATTACCGGGAATTGCAGCTCTTGAATTCATGGGATAATTGATAATACCTGCATGCAGAAAATCCCCATCACGATGTTTTAAAGATTCAGTTAATTAGCCCTGTGTCTGGGAGATCAGGCATTAACCATTTGCCTTAGGACTCCTCCTTCAGGCTCCTTCAGAAACCTCTGTTATTTAGCTTTTAGGGGTGATTAGTACAGAGAAAGCCAAGGGAGGAAGGCTGCGTGTGAGATGTTGCCGCAAGGGAATAAGGAGCCCTTTGTCCTGTCAGGAACTATCCTAACAAAACATTCAAATCCGATTTAATCACTGCAGTGGTCTGCCCACATTGCTCTTAGGGTTAGATACCCCCATAAATCATGCATAGGTTGGAGTCGAGGGTGCCTTGAAGTGGTTCACAGCTGATTCTCTGATGCACAGAGCAAATCGAGATCACTTATTCCTTTCCATTGGCTTTTTGGTGCAGACACTCTGACTCCTGTCTTTCTTCCTTGAAAACCTAGCAAACCACAGAAAACAGGTCAAGAGTGCTTGCCTTATAAGCTCTGGTTTGGGTGAAGAATCCTAGCAGCTCAAAGCAGAATAATTTTGTTACTGATCTTATAGTTCATATTTGATTACATACTGGTAGGAGGGAAAGAAATTATCATCACTTTTTTATGTTACAAGGAATCAAAATCAATTTTCTTTCACATTTTTCCTTTGTAATAGATATTCTGCCTAAAGATGGTTTAATCAATTTTTTAAACAAGCAAGACTACTTCAAGTATAGTGATACCCAGTGATAAATTTTGAGCTTTTAATGATACAGTTATCAGTCATGAAATTCCCATCATCACACTCATGTGCTTCAGCCATGGCCTCAATTCTAAGGAAATGGCAGGGTACTTCAGAGTTTTGTTTCTTCTGTGAAAGTCACAGAGGTTGTTTGGGGTGAAATATGTGATGTAGACAACAGAACAGGGAATTGTATTGAAATTAATAAATTTCTTTGCAGATTCACAATCAAATGACTGCGACACTACACAGTGAGCAGAGCAGTAACCACTCTTGGCTGCTCTTGAGCTGATTCTTTCAAAGCAAAATGGTCAATACTGAATTCTTGAGACACCTGACCTGCCAGCTGTGGAAAACTGGCCATGACCCAGAACTCACAATAGCCACAATGCCTTCAAGTGTAAATTGTGAAGATTTTGTAAAAACTGCAAATAGTTTCACAGGAACCACAAAATTCAGTTTCATCACACTCTTGCCTTGAAGCATGCTTTTCTGCACACAGTTCCTGCAGGGACTTCCTTTTCAGATATTTATTAGTCAATAAAAATGCTCAAAAAAGTGAGCAAAGTAATTAAAAGTAATCACAGATAAAATGTAACTGTTTCAAGTATACAACTCTGTTACAAAAGGTTCCATATCCAAATATTTGAAAGGCAAAACCAAATTTAAAATAATTAAAAACCTGTATTGTCTGAAAGATACAGGTCAATGTAAAAATAGTACTATTTAATTTAAAAGAAAAAGTCATGGGGAGATTTTTTTCTACACCAGGCATGTAGCACTACATCCTATCCAAACCATTGCTTAAATTGTTTTCTTAATGATTGATATTTTTGCGGCATATTTTTCTGCATCTTATGGAAATAAAACTATTTTCCAGAGGTCCAAGACTGTTGCATTCCCCGTCACAGGATTTCAGCATTGACCATTCCATCACATCTTTGTATGCAGAACTACTTCAGCCAAAAGGATTTCTTCCAGTAATCCTAATTGGCAAAGTTTGACTTGCAACTGCAAATATGGCAATTACATATGCAATTACATATGCAAAGTGGCTAAACATTCAAAAATCAATAGATAAACCAGAGACAAGGCTGATTTTAAATCATATGTATACAGTCAGAAAAACTAAAAATATTTGTAAATTGTAAATTTTAAAATTGTAAAACTTGTCCTTTCCCCAGGAGCACCAGTAAAACTAGAGCAGTGTAGTCTAACTGAAGATATCTCCTGAACACCACAGAGATAAAGCCAAGCCCACATAAAATTGAAATAACTTTGGAACCAGCACCATTCATTTTCCTCTTAGACTGAACTGCTCATGGGCCTTCCTTCATTTACTGCACCCTGAGACTTGTTTGACAACATTGGCTTCAATGGTGTAACTCTTGATTTACGATGATCAAATATGTAAAATTTATTATTCAGCCTTAGAGTGTTTGTAAAAATACTAGTGGTGTCTCTAAACACTATAACAACTGCGAAGACATAGGGTGGGATAATTTCATCTGCACAAATTTAATACATCAGAATCAAGCCCAGATTTCCTTTCAAAATATTTTTAACTTGGTCTAACTATGTTGACTTCATCAGAGTTGTTTCTTTTGGACATGAGATAACATGAACAGAGAAGTGGGCATTATACATAAGCTGCCAACCCACAGAGAAATATTTATTCTATATTCTTTTTACAAGAATTTATAACTTACAGAGTCACTAGGAGGGCTGAGGCATTGCTTGTGGGTACCAGCACAGCTCCACTGGCTTGAGACAGACACTGAGTGTGAGTGCCAAAGATAGGGACTTCTATGAATTTGAAACTAAATGTTCTTACTAAGAGCAGAAATTAATAAATACCCACTTCTCTTCCCTCCCTCTCCCAAAATCAGTTTAAAAAATTGAGCTTCCCTTTCTATCCAGTAACAAAACCCTGGTATTCTGTATTGTACACTCCTGTTTGTGTTATGAATGGCATGTCACATATGGCAAGGCTACACCTGCAAGGGAAGGAATGAAAGTTGATACAATCTCTCCAGGTTCTGCAATGTCAGGACACTTATCAATTTGTAAAATGCAAGGGCGAGATTTAAGGCTTATTAAAAAAAAAGAACAGAAAAAAGGAACAGAATACTGAATGAAAAGATATTTTTGCAGGCTTGTCTGAAGGTTTATGAGGATGCCAAGAAGAGCATGACACTGCTATTGGGAACACACATAGCTATTGGCATGCACAAATCTCAGCTTATACTGTGGACACCAGTGAATTACATTCCCCATTCTGCAAAAAGCTTTGCTGTTGTGATTTTATGAAGGTTCAAGTCAACATAATATCACTTCCTATGAAGCACTGAGAATATAAGGCTGTGCTCACTGATGGAAAAACTGGAGTTTGAAGACACAAAGACATAAGAAATTATTTTTTTATATCTTTTTTTCCTCTGGTCCAATGTCTCACTTGAGGAATAAAACAGCTTAGAGATATGCTACTATCTTTTGGCTTTTTCTTTTACCTTTAGCACAGCACTTTAAATTGGAGAATGGGAGCCGTGACATTTTTTTGGAAATAGCCTGGATGTTCAACCAAAAAGCTAAATTTGGGCATGATTTGGTTGTTGAGTCTACAACATTCCCTTTCCTTTTGCAATCCATGTGATGAGTCTACAATTTGCTGCAATCAAATACACGCAAACCAGTCAAAGCTCATATATTGCAGGGAAACCAATAGACACACATCACCTCCTCCCAGAAACCTCCCCAGACTGAGTTCTTCCAGTTAGCTTTAATGGAGGCATTTTCTATTATAGCTGGAAGACTTAGACAAGCATTGTCTACCATTAAGAAGGAAATTCCCAGCAGAAACTCTCATTTTCTCCTCCAGGCCTTTGTCAGTCAAGGAGGGAAATCAATAAATCCTGAAAATAAAAGGAAAAACACTGGGGAGGGTTTTGACTCTGGAAAGGAAGGAAAAAAATCCCAAGAGCTCTACCAAGCTCTCCACATCAGGGTTGCACTCCAGATACTGCCACTGTGGCCAAGGCTGTTAAAGCCAACCCCAATGAATCACTGAATAGACCCCAACCTCACCTGAGTTGCCCACAAACTGTGCCCCCTGGCTGCTGCCTGGGACATTCTCAAGCCTTTCACACACAGATCCAGCATCTGATACCAAACACTTCACCCAAGCTTGCAACCACTTAAGGATGTCAGATTCACACCCCACTCACAAAGTTGTCTTGCCCTTAATTTGTGCAAAAGGACAAAAACCTGTGCCTACTGCCCAAGGAGCATAAATCGTTCTCCCTAGCCCACATCTTTTCAGAGATCCTATCTGAAAAACAGCTGATGAGTGAAGGGAGGCACAATGATATTCTCTTTCAAGGCATATGGATCCTTTAGAGCACCTGCTGTTAAGAAGTCCCTGCTCCCCACAATGGTCTATTTATCTCTTTGAGCAGAAAGAATATATACACTCTACCAGGCAGCTCACAAAGCCATTTTAATAGCAGAATGTAATTCCTCAGCTCTAGAAAAATGAAAGTGAAAGGTCTATGAATTATTACAAACCTCTGGCCAGGCAGCAGTGCCCTGAACTGTAAAGGCTTTTTTCTTGTGCTTAAGTTACCATGGAAGATGAAATAGTCACACAGGCATTCTGGCCAGTAGAAACAGACATTTCTAGCTGTGTATCATCTATAAATACTTCTTTTTTTTCTGGTTTATAACCTATCTCCACTTCATAAATGGGAAAAAAAAAAAAAACAACCAATCCCCAAATCCAGAAATGGCATGGGTTTTTCTGTTTATAAGGAGAAACTTACTCAGCTTATATTTACTTTTTCCAAAATAGTATTCAGGATGATAAAGTTATTTGTGAGAATGCATCAGATTATGCACTATATCGCAGTGTGAAAATAAAACTCATTTCTGTTACAGTGAAGTTGTTTTCTGCTATGTGAATATCTTCCCAATACATCTTGGCTCTAGACCATACTGTTTTGCAGCCTGTTATCTTGTTGCCTTTCTCAAGGATTACTGTAAGGCTTGGCATGTAAACTAAATGCTGACTAAATCCCTCCTCTAGAAAAAAGTCCATTTTCTAAATACTGATGGACCAAAGCCTCTTTCTAATAGGTTGATTCTTGTAATTGACCACAGGAGGATGCAGGTGAGTATCTAGGCAGAAAATGAGGAGGCAAAGATGGAAGCAAAGAGGGAAGGAAGCTTTAAAGGAGAAGACACCGAACTGAGTGTGAGGAGCCCTAGACCCTGTCAAGAGACATCTCGGGTGACACTGAAGGGCTGCACCTCGGGCAGTACAGTACAGATGGCATCCACCATGGACTGTGCAGGCCTTAAACCTACCCAGGCAAAGAGAGAGTAAGGAATTAAACAACGTCACACCCCTTCACAACAAATAAGTGTGGGAAATAAATCCCACTCTCAGGAGAAGGGCCACATGGTTCTCAACAGATCTGGGCAGACATGCAGGTGCATGTGAAAGGAGATGTAAGAAGCACATCCTGCTGTGCTCCTTACATCCAAGAAAGGAGATTCCTGGTGCACATCCTGCTGTGCCTCTTGCCCATCCTGTGCACCCAGGGGTGTGAAGGAACATGTGAGCCCGCAAGAGCACTTCCCAGAACTACAGGTTTAGTTTGGAAGGGACTTCTGGAGATGATTCTGTCCAGCTCCCCTGTCCAAACATAATCAAGCAGCTGAAGAAGAGTCACCAGTTCAAGCTGTATCACCCAGAACAAGTTTCCTGAAACCATTCTATATGGCTTTTGATTTTCTGAAAGGATGGAGATCTGCTTCTCCCCAGCTGTCTCTCTCTTCATCTGCTGTTACACATGTTCCAGATCTAGTTACCAGGAGGTATCTATCATCTAATAAAACAATTGGCTGCATAATTTCTTATATAGCATGAAATATTGCAGAGATTGGCTCTATTAATTCTAAACCATGAAGAAAACTGTTACAGATCTCTGATAGCTTCATCACCACATTGCACGGTCAGAACAGATTGAAGAGATATGAAACGGTTTCTTGGCCCTCGGGACTGAAAAAGTACAGCAGGAACTTTCATGCTAATAATAAGGCACACAGGGACAGGACCCCAAATATCTCAAACACACCATACAACTCAAACAGTGAGTGTTTTCCATCCAATGTGAAATAGTTTCTCATCACCCCAAGAAATGACATTAAAATAGCAAAATTTGACTCAATGTCATCCCATTGGAAATCAGGGAAACAAAAAAGTTTTAAATCCCGTGCAAAACAACTCAAACCATTAGCAGCACTAGACTTTGCCATCTTTGCTAAGCCAGAAGCAGAAGCCAGGCTAGGGGACCTCTGCTCCAACATGTCAAGGCACCCCTTTCATCATCAGTCTTCACAAGAAAGAAATGCGGTGTGACACTTTCACCTTGTTTGATTAAAACATTTGCATTCTAACTTCTTTGGGGTTAAAAAAGTATTAGGAACTTAATATTTCACATTGGTCTTGGTCTGTGAATTTTTGAATCATCTAGAGAATATGAGCTCCTTGATGAAAAGTACTATTTTGTGTTATGAACCAGAAAATAATGGCCTATCAGACTATAGAAAGTGGTCTAAAGCATCTATCTTTAATCTTCTTGTGTAAGTGTTCTAGACACTGTAATTTCCAATAACAATAATGGAATAAATACCTCATTAACCCCTTTAAAGCTTCCAACACCATGACAATATCTAAATGAACTGTCAGAGGAACACGCATTGTTCAGTAAGACAGCAGACCAGAAAGTTAATATTGAGCTATATTCCAATGAAGTAACTGAAATGTATTCTCATCCTCAGCAACCTGATGGCTTATATATTGTCACAAAAGGCAGAAGGAAAAATGTCAAATAAGAGTCTTTTAAGTTCATAAATCACCTGACATTTCAGATCAGTTTTGAAACAAGAGATTAAAAAAAGCACAAACTAAATTTTGGAATGGAATGTTTGTTTAGAGTTTAATTCATGGAAGAGCCACTGATTGAACTTCATATTTACACATTTCTGATCCATAAACCCTTTGATATTACACTATTCCCACCATAAATTAGTGTTCTGACAGACTAATACTCATTGCTGAGCTGAATGTCATAGATATTTATTGAATAGGAAGTAAAAGTGTAATATCTAGTATAAGCAGAATATTCACATAACAATAAAAAGTATAGATTTGGCTTCAGGGAACAATTCTCAGAGCCTGAATGCATCAGAAAGGAAAATAGGGAACTTGTGCAAAAAATATTAAGATTTTAATTATTTGGTATAGGCTTATGGTGGAAGTGTCCACATCAAAATCAAAGCCTGTGGGTGAAAAAATCAGGACTATATTATACAGGGCACTGGACTTTCTATTGATTGGAGCACCATGGTAATAGCCACTGAGGTAAATGCACCACTAAGAGAAATAGAGAACAGGGAAAATAAAGCAAGGAGACAGAGTTCAGCTTTGCATGCAGGTGAGGAGAACCTAATATCTATGATGAATTCTACCACACAGCTCTGAGAGAAGCATTTTCCCCATAAAAGGGTGGTGGGCAAATTTCCCTGAAGGAAATATCAAATAATTCTAAACAAAATTTAGGCTGAGATTTTCAGAACTACCCAAAAGAGTAAGATACCCAATTTTCAATAAAATAGGTGTGTGTTAAACACCTGTATCTCTACAAGGCTTTGCAAATTCTGTCTTAAATGAAATTTTTTAAACAGCAGCTGCCGGATCATTATGATCATGCTCAGCCTATGGCACACTGAATTTCAAAAGCACTTTAGGTGCCCATCTGAAGTTTAAAAAAGGCTCAATAAACATAGATATCTTAATAGAGGATGGATTTTCATGGAACAGTGGCCTGAAAAAGCAGGCTTTCTACATGCAGAAGAAAATTAGTCAGAGAAAAAGAGATCACCACCTTCAAATCAGAATTCTGATGTAAAGAATTAGACTTTGAGTTTACAAAAACAAACAGGACAGTGAAACACTGCAATAAAATTGTAAGAACCATGTAGCAAATCCTCCTGAGTCCAAGATCTCACCTGAACTTGGAGTTACTGCCATGAGCCCTTTCCATTCAAACACAGGAATGAATTTCTGTTTATTTCTTTTTTTTTTCTGGAAGCAAAGCCAACTTCTCAGGATTTCTAATGAGGAGTTACCTTGGAAAGATCTGCAGCTGTGTGTTACCAGCTGTGAAGAGTGACCTGAAATGGCACTTTTCCACCTCCTGCACCTTGTGCAAGATAGCAAGATGTGCAGTACAAACCATTTAGCTCTTCCTTCAAAACACTGAGTGTGAGAGGCATTCATTTCCACTGCTTCATCATAATCACTAAGGCAATGGGGTCACACATCTGGACTTACACCAATTTGTGTTTCATGGTCTCTTCCACTGTTTCCAGTGATCAGATTTTCCCAGTGTTCATCACATCCTAATGCAACTCTCTTAACTTCAGGAAAACAAGGAGGATGTTCAGCCCATAGAAGTCAGCTTATGCCAATCATGCCTTGAACTAGATATTAACTTTAGAATACATTTTTGAAATCATAGATTTTTAGGACCATTGTACAGATGATGTGCCACTGTCTGTGCTATAGACAACTCTGAAACACTCTTTTGAGTTAGCAGCAAAATGCTAGGATGGGTTTAAGCTATAAACTTCACAATTGATAACCTTATAACCCAAAAACCATCCCCAGCATGAAATATGTCACTTGATGCCTTGATCTTTAGAAGCGAGTATTTTTACATCAGTCTTATTTTTAACCTCTTAGAGACTATAAAGCAACCCCTACAGTGCCTGTGTGTGAGAAATGAGATTATCATGAATAAACAGCATCTTTATGAAGGGATTCAATCCAGAGCTGTTTGTTTTCCACTTGATACTTCTATTGCCAAAGTCTTTCAAATTGCTTTGAGAAGCTGCTCACACCAGAGTTATGAACAGTATAGCAACTGGTTTGTGTGGTTTTTTCCTGTTTTCAGTGGTCAGAAACTGCTGCTCAATCCACTGATGAGTGTGGAAAAAATGATTTGTTAGACATTTAGAAATCACATCACCTCCTCCCCAGCCATAATAAAAAGCAGAACAAAATATAGTGAAGCTTTAGAAGCAACTGAAAGAGATCAAAGCTGCTCTCCTTCCACCGCCTCCCTCAAGCTGGGGGAGATCTCTGCCTCTGATGGAGTCAGAGCCATCTTTGGACATTGCTCAAGTTTTCCTCATTAAATCATCTCAAAACTCACTTACTGCTTACTTACTGAAATGGATCAAGTTGTGCCAAATGGCCGATGTTTTCATTAAAACATCTTGCAGCACACAGCCCCGGGGTGATGACCAGCTCTCTTCTGTGTTTTCATCTCCTTTTGGATGCAGCCAAAGGGCACCAGGGACAGAACAGAACCCTGGCCTTTTTGCCCTCCAAATACTGGACAGCCTGATTACCCCAGCATGCTGCACTGAGGCTGATGTTCATCACGACAAACTGACATTTCAATACTGAACATCTCCAATATGGACCAACACGGATGTCAGACTTCACACCAACTTCAGGACAAAGTTTTCTTCACAGTTCTCAAATGAGCAAAACTGTCATTGAGTGGGTTTAGTTCCTTTGAACAGGGATTTCTGGCTGCATCTTTCTTCCCAGCCCTCCTGTCTGCATGGGGACTTGAGCAGAGGCACTTGCACCCCTGCTACGACACATCTGCCAAGCCCACCCTAGCACAACAGTGAACAAAGGACATGTGGGTACATGGCAGCACAGACAAACATGTCACAAAGACAGTGTTTTGAAAGTTTCACTCTCCTTTCTCTTATCCTTCCCACTCTTCATCAGCCCTTTCACCTTCACTTATTGCTGGGGAAGCACTTCGTTCTTTTGGGGACAACTTGGTTTTGCTCAGTATCAGGATGCAGCAGAAAGTGAACTCCTGTGCATTAATTCACTGGCAGTCCAGTTCCTAATACTTTCTCATGCCCTTGAAATTTCTGTGTTTTTCAGCACCCTTGTGCTGAGGCCTTAGTCAGGAACACAGGCAATACTTAACACGGGATGAAGTTCAGCAGAAGGAACATGGATCCAGCTTGCTTGGCTATTTGAATGCAATCCCTTGCCAGGTCTGTTCTCTCTTCTATAGGGCTGCATTGAAACTCGGAGAAACCATGTTTCCCCAAGGATTGCCTGATGCTGCAAAGAGCAGGTCAAGTATGAAGCCGTGCAAACAGTCCCCTCTGTGACCCACACCCTTGTGTGGAACATGTGTCCAGGTCACAGGATCTGTTTTCAGGGTTTGAACCACAGTCTGTGTTGTTAGAGGAGGTAGGATGGCTTGCAGACTTTATTATTTGTATTAGATATACTTTTTGCCCAAATTCTGTGACCTGGTCAATAAGCAATTAGCATTTTATGACAAAGTGCAAGTGGCAGTGTTAATAGCAATTTGTAGCTACATGCACACATGAGAGCCAAGAATAATTTTTATGACTCCAGTAGAAGTGTGTGTAACAAACAGAAGTCAATTTTTATGGCCATAATGATTGTATGCTCTCAATGCCTGTAGAAAATAGCTTTACGCAAATCAGCATCCAAGTGCACTTGCTCACAGACTGTTCAGCTGTTCCAGCCAATACTTGGAAAAGCTTTCAAAAGAGGTTTAATACATTAAAAAAAAAAATTAGTAGCCAGTCAAAATCTAAAATGTAAACTTCTAGTCTAATTTCCACTTTAAAATAGCATTTTATAATTTTTTAAGTCATTAATTCTAAAATTTATAGCACCCAACTTCTTTAAAACAGACTTTTAAACCTGAAGATAATAAAAATTTATTTGGTTATCACAATGACACCAAGTACTTCAACTGAAAATTTCGAGCCCTCTGGATTTTAGTATTAACATTTATATTACCTCCATCTTGACCTTTCAGAATTGCATTCAAAACAAATGAGCTAACACTCCTTACAGCAATGTTATCATATTCTGTCCTTTATTATTTCTCTGGCTAAATATTTTCTTCCCCAAGACTCTCAAGCTGATTTAATACCCTTCCTACTTAGCCTCTACCTTATGCTTAGAAGCACAAGTCTTTTGCATCAATTTAAAGCCAAGGTGATGAATGGAATTTAATGATCTTTTTTGTACAGTTCTGTATAACACTAAACAATGGCCAATGCATTCATTCATGATCAGTTTTTTGCCTTGTTTTTAATTAGCTTCCTATCTGGAGGGGTGGTGTGAAGAATTGCACCCTGGGCCTTACTACATCTTTCTTTTATAAAATGTATGTACAACAAATAAAAAGCACATTTTAACCTACCAGCTACCTATTACGTTAAATGTCATCACTACTAAAGACTGGCAGCTCTGCTAACAAACGCCCTCATTATTTTATTCCAGCTCTACTTTGGGTATAGTCAATCAAATCACACTTGATTTATGTCAGATGCTAACAAAATACAGTATAAACAGAGCCATTGAGTACAATTCAGTGATTCTGTGTTTATTTAGCTCTAAGCTATGAAGCTAAAGCAGATACCATTTATAACCAAGACTGCATTCTTCTTGGCCATAAGAGTTACCAGGCCATAGCTAGAGCTCTTTCAAGCCTCAGAGAATATAAAGTGTTCCTATGAGCAGACTCAATTTTTTTAAAGTATACAAATTAATAACTTATATAAAGATAGAAAACACTACCATGACATATATAATTTCTTTTTTTTTTTCTATTCGAGAAAGTTGTTTGATGTATTTAAAATAACCCAATTTGCAATGTAAGCCTCATTATTAATGGTCAGTGATTTTAGTACTTTCCAAAGGTGACTTTCTACAAGGAATGGTGTTTAGGAATATGTGTACATTACACTTTCAGTCACACGGGTTATTGCGAGGGGGTTTTATGTTTTGTCTTGACGATTCTGTACATCCGGGCTATTGACCTGGGGAAGCCCAGTTCAGTTGTGGAAAATTACAGAAAGCCAATTGTGTTCCCTGAGTGATGGAAGAGCCACAAGCAGTATTTCCTGCATGTCAGCTGGAAACCCTTCCAGGGAGTTCAGCACACCAATTCCTCTCCTCACTGCTCTCTACTTTCAACAATTCTTTCTCTTCAACAGCTATAAGCTGATATTTATATTATACAGAAAAGACTGAGGCAGACAAGACTGCAGGTCTGAACACAACTCCAGTTCTCCTAGAAAAGAGATACTTTAAAACTAGATATTTCAGGGCTATGATGGATGTATTGAAGTGAATAATTTGCAAATTGCAGATATGCATCCAAGAAAGGATAAGAGAATTCTTGTTAGACATGCTCCAAATTGTGCCTTTGGAGATAACCAGAAATGTAGTTTATTTGGGGGGGGGGGGGGAGGGGGCGGGGAAGGTGAGGGAGGGCGGAGGGGGGAAGGAAACAGAAATATTTTTACCGAAAATAACTTTAAAAATTGGTAAAAATCTGGTAAAAATTCTATTCTGTCATGCACACAATGGGCCAAAACCCCATCTCTCCTGTGCTTGGTAATGATTTACCAGAATTAGCATTGAAAGGTCAGCTAATGACATCAGACATTCTCACTGTATTTCACCACTGTTTCAGATCCTGACACCACTCAAAAACCATGAGAACTGGATGAAGGTGTTTTCCATGAGTTTCTGACAGTGTGAGGACACTGTGAGATACACAAATCTGGGTGGGTTTGCATGCCATGTATCCTTACTGCAAGGTCCAGAGGGCAAATTATTCGTGGCACAATTTTCACAGGAAAACATAGGGTCAAAAGTTATTAATTCATTGCCTCCTGCCACTTTAACCCAAATCTTTCCCCTTTGCTCAAGGCCACAGTCATCAATGCTGCACAGATTGAAGCACATCTGGAATCCTGAAAAGGCACTATACATGCCCAACATCATTATGGAAAATGTCTTTTAAACACATTGCCTGACTTGACGATCAAAACTGACAATCTCCCCAGTAAACAAGCTGTAACAGCTACATTAAAGTTTCCACTGCACCATTAAAAACCCCCTAAACTTTACAGTAAACAAATTAAGACTCTTGTCAAGTGAAAAAAGCAACAAAAACCTGGACATGATTTGTCAAAGCAGTGCAGTAACAGAGGAAGGCATGGTAAGGAAGTTCTCTCCCTTAGGTTTCACTGGTAGAGTGAAATGCTATAGCACTATGAAGCATCAGGGATTGGCGTTTCCAGAAGAGATCAAACCTGAAATGTGGCGGTAGAGAGAAAACAAGAAGGGGGGAAAAAAGTTAAGTACATAGATTCCAGCCTGGCAGCAATATCTACAGGATACAAGCTCTAGAGACTAGAAAGATTTAATTTGAAAATATCAAACAGTAGAGGGAGGGATGGGCTTTTCCAGTTCATCTGGAGCAAGGACAATGACTTCTTCCACTAGAGAACCACTGGGAATGAGCAGGTGCCAGAGATATGAGCTAGAAATTAAGATTATGAGGAAAAAGATGGGGCATTTATTTTTGTTTCTTTATTTCACCAAGGGCTGACCTGTTAAAATAATGGCAACACAGCATTGAAATGATCCTAGGTCCCTGTCAGACAAATCATGGCTCAACGCATCTTCTCTCAGTTACATCAGAAAGTATGAACTTGCAACCTTGGCCCCAGCTCGTTTAATGGCACACTGACAGGGCAAGAATAATTCACAGGTTGAGCTAATCAAAGGTGAAAAGGGAGAATCAGTAAATGTCATATCCTTTTGCCACTTTCATCAATCCGACTAACTGAATTTGAGCTAAAACTTGGCAAATTTTCTGCAAAGGGAAATTAATATGTAACACATCTGAGGCATGGTGCTGGCCAGCAAAATTGGAAAGCCGGCGTTATATCAGAGGGCGATTATTGAGGGAGAGAATGGCCAAAGCTGAGATAATCAGAAAGAAGCTCCTGCGTGTCTCTCTCCTCTGATAGCACTGTGACCCTCACAGCCCTGCACCTGAGTAGAAATCCTTCTACTTTTCAATTTTTCCCCATCAGGAATATATTCTATTGCCCATTTCTGTTGCCCACACATGACTGAATCAATTCAATTACCTTGGAAAAGTTGATACATATTCAGGCCATGAAGACACTCAGGATAGAAAGAGAGGAAAAGAGACAAAGAAATCCGTATTTACCCAATAATAAGTTTCATTTGGAGAAGGTTTGAAAACAATTCTCCCTCGCATTTGTCCCTGTCAGATCACATTATTCACAAATGAAGTTTACAAAATATCAATTCAATTTCAATAAGGGAGCCTGAATCCCAACACACGAGGGCTGAATTTACGAAATCATAACACTTGAGGGGACCCTGGTGGCTTCCAAATATTTTCCAGTCAGAGGTAATCAAGAGCAGACCGCTGAATACTAATACATTCAATTTCACCCCTTTTGTTCGCATCTGTTCCCTCATAATACTATTTTCTACACTTCCAAATCACTGATGATGGCAGTTTGCAATAAGAAAAAGTGCATGGGGGGGCATCATATAGCTCAAACATTTTTGTGAAAACACACTCAAATATGTCCAATTAATCAATGTACTGATGAGCAAACCCATGAGCTGTAGCATGGAAAAGAAAAAAACCATGATGTTCCCCATACACCACCCCAGATTGTTTTCTAACCACATTCTTAGCCCACAGAATGCCCCAGAACTTGCTGCTGGCATTAAAATTTGCCAATGATAAAATAAGTTGTCCTCATCAATCTGTTCTCAGCTACTGCCCCTGTAAAGAGAAACAGAAGATCAGGAAAGTACCAGGTCCAAGAAAGTATCCAGTGCTTTCAGCTCCTGGTTTCCTATGCTTAGTCAAAACCATCATGTTTTCTTGGACTGGCACTGGATTGGGCTTTTCATCATACTAGGACACAGATCTCTCAGAACAAACTACGTCACAGTGTCTGATGGATCAAAGTTTCCTCTAGCATTTAGTGCAACAGCTTGCACCATGCTTCCTGAAGCTAAGTAAGCAATCCAAAACCATTCCATGAACATGAGGGAAATACAGGGTTTCATGACCTGCCACTGCTACTAAGAAATGCTGATGTAAAATGTATTACAGTTTTAATAAATCAGTGAGTTCTAGTCAAATTGCAGAGCACACCACTCCATCCTTCATTAACTGGTGATCAGCATACTACAGAAAATAAGAAAATTTTCTAATGAGCTTCGTAGAATTTTAGGAGAGAAGTGACTCTAGTTCTTCTCATCTCCCTGGTATTTCTACGGCAAATGTGTCATTCAGACATCCTCTTACTAGTCCAGAACAGTGTTAGATTCTTTTGTCTCTATTCTTCAGAAACAAGAATGCATGCAACAAGTAGGAACCCAGCCAAGAGGCCAAAAATTATGCAGGGATAATTTGATCTGTTCAGTGGCCAAACCATTCTCAGTGCTGCAAAGAAAGACCACAGATCTTCAGGCATTCCTTCCAATTAGGTCCTCAAGGAAATTTTTCAGCCAAAGTGACTTCAGCTAAACACTTGACAGAATCATCTGGGCCACCTGAGTACGGGTCCACCTGCTTGGTGTCATGACTCCTCAACAGCCAGTCTCTGTTGCGTCGTAGAGAAACATATATAATATGTACAGTAATACCAACATAGAAGTTTAGTTGTACATCGAGTAAATTCATCAATGAGGTCACAATGTGAAGGTCATCTGGCAAGATCTCTCTGGGGAATTGCAATAGTTATGATCGAGACCAGAGTCCCTCAGGACAAGGACCAGAAGGGCTGACTGCAATTGCATGACCTGACTTCCTGCTTCTGTATGCCCACAGGCCAGAGTATTAAAAAGCCAGATGTAAGGAACTGTTTAACCTCAAGGTGCAGCAGCCGTGCTGATGTCATACTGCTTTCCCCTGCCTTTATGCTTTCACATCTTTGGCATTGCATACTAAATTTCTCTATCCTCAATTCCCAGTCACTGGACTTCACCAAGTCCTGGTCAGCAAGGCTGAGGAGTCCCTGATATCAGCAGTGCTCTTTTGGGAAGTATAAACACAAAGTCTATTGTGCTTAAAGAAAAGGTCAGGTCCAAACAGAATAGTTGGCACTGTGTGCCAGTGCACCACTCTTTTATGGGAGGTATCCACTGAAACCTGAAATCTTATTATGATGTTTTGGGATCTCCCTAAATCCTCCTTTGCAAAATCAAAGAGTTTATGCCCTCACGCACTCTCCCCTATTGTGTCCTTCTATTACTGTTTCATCTACAGCTGATTTGAACTGAGTCTGCAAGTGTCCAGTGACAATAAAAATAATGTATTTTCTGAAGATGAATAGTACCATGGCTAGACATAGGTGCATGGTTGAACCTATCTGAAGATGAAGGTAGATGAAGGTGAGATTCACTGATGCACTTAACTGGAAAACTAATCCTGCCGCATTCATGGGATATAAACTGGTCCTGATTACATAAAACCAGCACTTGTGGATTACTTGTACCTGTAAGGTTTACCTGAAATGGGAGTCATAACTTAATATTTAAGAAGAAAAAAGAAGCCTGAGGGATCCCGCTAGTCAAAGTTGCTTCCAGAGTGTACTCGATCCTGTGCCAACACAGTGAAGTAATTCTAAAAAGCTATGAGATTCACCCAGAGCAAGAAGACTAGAAGTTCTTGAAGTTCAGAAGTTTCTACACATCACTGTCTCTTCTGGATAAACCTTTTTTTTAAAAATTTCATCTTGATGCAGAAAATAAAATATACATGAAGTGACACAAAGGTATATGTCCATCTACATCTGTGGGGACATGTGAGAACAGACCAATTGTGTGTTGATTGTTCCCTCTCCTGTAAGTGTCCAAGGCCAGGCTGGATGGGGGTCTGAGAAACCTGGTCCAGGGGAAGGTGTCCCTGCCCATGGGAGGGGGGTTGGAATAAGATGATCTTTAAGGTCCTTTGCAACACAAACTGTTCTATGATTCTATTATTCTATGAAAAGAGTTGAAAATAAGTTTCATTTACAACTACGGCATGTGACTGAAAAATACAGTGCAAATTGCTTGGCATGAAATTTTACTTTTAAGCTTATTCCATTACAAAAATCTTCACAGACTTCTTTCCCAATTTGCCTTTTTCTGGCTCTACATGGAAAGATAGTCAGTGTATTAGCCCCATGCTGTTATAAAAATGGTTTTATACTTTGTGAAATTATGGCAGGACAAAAATAAATAGGTCAGCCTAATTTAACGTTTATACGTTATTGTGAACTATCAAACCAATACTTACAAAAAAAATTATATTAAAATGGTGGTTAATCTAACAATTTACAAACCATTCCATTTTAAAAACATAGCAATTGCTGTTCCTGGCTCTGTCAAGATCACATGCTGTGCAGACACCTATTAAGGAGTTCAAGCTTTTCTTAATCTATTAGAAGAATGAAAATGTGTAATTGGGAAAAAAAAAAAAGTGAAAATTCCCTACAAAAGGATTTAGCATGGACACATCCTTCAATGGATTATTGTTACCAGTTTCACCATATCAACTAACAACAATGTTCAAGTCTATACTTTTTTATAGTATATTAGGAAAAAATAAACATTTAATGGTATTTTGAGGACACTTAAACCTCATCATTATAGTCTAAAATTGATCTTGGTGTTTCTGCTTCATACAACAAGCTGCTACACTGATTTTGTCAAATGTTAAAGCCAGTTCCTCTGGGAAGCCAAAAGAAACATGGTATAAATTGTGGGTCATTTTGCTGTCTGGATTCAGCTCATGTCCCCCAGCAGATGAGCAATGAGATGAGACAGATAAGGTAAGGTTGGGACCGTTTTGTAGACATCATCCCCAGGGACAATGGGCCAAAGTATCAGCTTCAAAGAGGAAGGTCTGGGAGATACAGAGACAAGACAACAGACCTGCATTTTTGCAGTGGCTGTTCTTTCATCAACAATTGCAATTTGCAATCTGGGGTCTTACCTGGGAAGTCTCACCAAGGTGTTGACTTCGCTTTTAACTTTTAATATTTCATACAGCTTTCACAGCAATACTCCCTATATTATGTAATTGAGATTTTAATATGGATAAATCTGTGATAGGGTAACAAAGCCAATCCAAAAAGTTGCAAAATTTGAGCCAGTCTTTGAGGAAAAAGCAGTCCTGTACCAGAAGCTTGCCTGCAGCATGGAAGGAATAATTTATCTCAGAAGCCAGAAGCAAAGCTGGTCACAAGCTTCCAGCAGCAAGTGGTCTGCAGACCACCTAAGAAAGGGGAGCTGGATTCCTTTATTCTCAAACACATCTTTTAAACTATTACCCATAATTGGGGATAAACTCTTAAAGATACTCTGTGCTCTTACTTTCATTTAAAGAAATATAAGAGATTTTATTTGACTAATTTATTCTAAATTATGAAAAGCCAATATACAGCAGTTCATTCTTTCAAATCTCCCTATCGCTTCATGCAAGTCCCTCAGTTTTAGCAAAGAAAAACATCCATAATATCAGCTTTACTTTTGCTGATCATTTCACTTTCAAATACACAGTGCTGGAATGTTTGAGCTGCTGATACAACAAGCAAGGTTTTAAAATGTAAAAATATCTGCTGCCATTGTATAATGAGCAAGAAAAAGCTCCTAAGCGCCAAAACATTTTGATCTGCTTCAAAGATTAAAGTGTTTATTTAAAAAAATTCTAAATTTGGAAATATAGATAAAACCTCTATTTCTCATCAAAACGTAAAGCCAAACAGTTTGAAGTTCAGGGAATGAAGCTGTTTTGCCTGGATTTATCCTAAACACTGTATCCTCTTTTCTTTTTCTAATGTTCCCAATTTTTAATGCAGCTATATTTTTAACAACTGCATAGTTATGTCCTGTTGGGATGGAATCAAAAAGTTAAAGTAAGAAAAGCTTACAAATTATTTATTCACCTCAATCTCTTGAACCAACCCAAGGTTTGGAATCAGCATTGAAATACAAGCAAACAAACCTACCACAATAAAAACCCTCAAGAAGGCACTGCAGGTTCAAGTTCACTCTAGGAATAATTTTTCCTACTTTTTCCAAGGTTAATTCTATGCATTGAAAACTATCCGGATGCTTCAGAGCAGTCCTTCATGATGTTATGCTTATTCTGCCCATTAAAGGGACCAAAATACCCTGCTTTGCAATGTTTTCAGCATGAGGAAAGTAAACCCTAGTCAGTTCCTGGAGCAGGTAAATACTGACGTATTGAAGAGCCCAGAGTGGTTTCAATGCATTTCGTTTTGGAGCAACAGCAGATAGGTATCTAGGGGTTTGGACGTTAGAGAGTCTGAAATTCAAACAGGATTTTGCATAGTTCTGGAATTCACTTCTTTATCAGCTCAAAAACATAAAAAATGAAGAGATATTCAAGGCCGTAAGACATGTAAAAAGCCATGCTTATGGAGAGTAAGTATGATAATTGACCTTCCATAGCTCTATTGCTTGTTGTCCTCTTTATCTGGATTTTACACCACCTTTAATGCTGGAGAGAATCTCATGCATCACTCTGAATTCCCATGGAGGGGCTACTGCTTTGCTTAAAACAGGGAACGTGCTGAATTGTGTCCAAGTCCCGGAGACCACACCCACCCCTGCAGAAGCTGCAAGTTCCTCACATGGTTCCTCCTCCTCCTCTTCTTCTTCTTCCTCCCTGGTACAGCCACGGGTAAAGCATTACAAAAGGCTTCAGTGTAAATAAATTCAAATTATATATTACATAACACAGGGAAAGCCAGGGAGCCCCAGTGGATGACCCAGGTCTTAAACACCCATTCTCTGCTGCCTTTTCCCTTCTGTGTAAAACTGCTGTATTTGCTCTGAAATCTTTACTCCCAAGGATAGTAACTGGCATGCTATTCCCTTGATATATTGCTCTTAGGACCAAAGCACGCTGTAAAATGAGATGATCATAATGGGATTTAAAGTTATTACAGGCAAAGTTGTAGTAACCTATAGTAAGTTCCTGGCATTTTCATTTACCAGTGAAAAATCACATACCTACAGTATGTACATTGTTTAAAAACCACTGTAAAAGACTTTCAAGGCCTGGCACCTATATTTTGCTGCTAGGTTTACATAATTATTATAAGTAAACTTTTATGGGAGGGGGGAAGAAATAAGAAAACATTCTATTAACGGAACAAGAGTTTCACCAAAGGCATAATGTATTCAAAAATACAATAAATGTCACTAAATTTAAAAGACCTTATTTTGCTTTATAATATTGCTATTTTAAATGACACTGGCAATATAAGACAATCTACTCCCCTAGTCCACCTAGAAATAAAATAATTATAAATAAATCCCCCTTTAAACTGCAGTCAATGAAGAAGGTCTTTGTGTGAAGGAAAACTGCACTCCAAAATAGCAAAGTCAACTTAAGAAAAACCCCAAGCAGCAATACTGGAACAATGACACTGGTTAAAGATGAGCCTTTGGGGGGGAAAAGGTGTAGGCCAGCAGACAATCTGTAAGCAGAAAATACTAGGAAAAAAGAGAGAGTCCTCAATTGCTGATTCAGCTCCTGGTTCTACTTTTAGTAGTTGTGCAGCAAATGAAAATGGAATTTTTGTGAGAGAATCTATGAAATACAGAAGAAAAAAAAGCTAAAACAGGAAAGAAAAACATATCTAATTGATTTAAGGCAAAAAAGCAAATCATGAAAGGCCTAACCCATCCCCAGACAAGAAAATCAAGGTGCAGGACAAAACAACACAAGACACTACAATCAATTATAGCATAAGATCAAAATTACTCTTAGACCAAAAGATGAGAATTTTTCCACCGAAAGATATCACCTAATCTGGAACTGTTTTGGGACCAAACATACAAACGAGGAATCCAAAATACTAAGATCCAGGGGACCTCAGCCAGGGGAAACACTGAGGCCTGAAGGCCAGAATCCACAAAAAAGCAGAATCTGGAAGGTGACACCCCGTGGCAAATCCCACAAATAGGTTGCACAATTCTTGCATATATTTACCAAGTACCAGTGGTGCGAACACAGCATAAGGGGTGACTGACCAGTAGCTCAGATAAATTAATCATTGCTGCAACAGCAGATGAGGCAGGCTATCACCTCAAAACAAGTGGAATTTTTTTTTTATTTTTAATCCAGATGTAAGTCCATGAGTCAGCTTGCGATAAGAAAGGATGACATTAGCAGAGAAAGAAAAGCTGTTGACAATTAGAAAAAAGTAAAAAAGAAACAAGACTGCTGGTGCTGTTAAAATCTGCCATTGGGGCTAAGAACTTGCAGATGGAAAACAAAAAAATATGGCAAAGAAAAGGCCATGTTATGAGTCGAGATTTCAGAATCTCAAAAAAAAACGAGCAATTGAGATCATCTTTGATGGAAAGAAATTCCATCTAAAGAGACAGAGAGGGTTTATAGCCCAGCCTAGGAATTATCATCCCAACTAAATCCAGTTGAGGGTGGATTAGCTAACACTTTCTCGAGAAATCACAGAATAGGTCAGGCACTAACTGGACCAAAGAGGTTGTCCAAACAACAGACAACAAGCTCAGCAAGCTTGGAGAACTGGTATCCATGACATGGCACAAATGTCACAAATAGGACACACTGCCAAAGGAATCTGGAGGTCCACATGAACATGCAGGATATTCCAGGGAAACTCTTTATACGGATTGTAAATTCTGGGGTATATCAGCAATGATTTTTCAATGTCACTACCATAATATCTTTCTTGTTAAAGAAGATACTATGAATTATATCTTAAGGAAGTTCCAGAATGACCGGGACATCTTTTTTCATGTGGTAACAAAGCTCATACAGCATTTAGAGAGGACTTGCACTCCAAAACCAGACCCCTCCCTGGCATCGGAGTCTTGGAAAGTTACTGACCACTATAATAACTCCTCAGAACCTGCATGGACAGCCACCACAAGGACCCTTCCTCTGAAGCAATGAAATACATAGGCATCCAACCAGACAGGCCTTTTGCTTCTGTTCTTATCCTCTAGTCTGTGAACCTATGGAAACCTAAAACACCTTAGGAGATTTACACCCAAGAAATTCAATGCAGTGAGGCGTCTGAAATCGACTCAAGGAAGACTCTAGGGCCCAGTGAAACACTGCATAGACTCATCAAGTAGGTATTTCATGGAAACATTTTTAGAAGTTATGCAAACTCTCCTGTGTCCTAGATATTGGTAATTTTGCCTCAAACTTGAAAGCCATTCTGAAAGTGCTCAGTGTTGCAATCATAATACAGAGTTACTGCTCTGTCACATATATCCCAAGAGAAGCCTTAATAGACCTGCCTGTGAATTTTGAAGGTTATGGTCTAGGTCAGCAGACAAAAGCCTGCACCATCACACAAACTCCACAGATGCCTTGCCAGCAGCCTTAGCAGAGTGCTCAAGATGACAGAGATGAATTCTTCCTCTCATGCAAAGAGATAGAAACTGTATATCAGAGTTGACACACGGAGGCATGATCCAATCCTTCAGTTTGCTTTGTTTAAACTATGCCTATTTTCTAGCTGAATGGAATTCAGTGCTCAGAGCTGTGCACCTGAATCCACCCCCAGAAAAATCAGCCAGAAGCTTATGAGCCTGCAGACTGTTAGCATGAAGAAAGCAAAAATCCAATAGGACATTTAAGTAAAAAATACAAGGAGGACTAAAAATAACTTAAAAGGTCAGTGCTCTAAACTTTTTTAACCAAGTGTTTCAAGAAGATTTGAACTGACTTGGACATTTTTTGACAAAATAATCGAGTATTGTTCTCATAACTGAATCTTCCCTCACAAGCTGTTGAAGAGAAGGGTATGACGATAAGAGACCACACTCTTTTATACATCCCTGATCTTTTGAGGGGGTGAGTGGCATTTTGGAAGTTAGCAATAATAACTGAAACACTGAGAATATATTAATACTAACCAGTGGAATTGATTACAACTACCATATCAGCCCTGCTCCCAAGCAAAGTTCCTGCTTCAAATGAGATAATGCTGAAGCTGCAGGCTGAGCCATACAACCTACCAACTTTTTCATATCCCCAATGGCTGTTTTCTTTTTACAGGTTTTTAAGTGGAACTCCCCTATTTCACCATGAGCAGAAACATCATGCTGAAGCCCATGTGCTTCTAGGAACATTATTTCATGTGTAATATAATTCAGGGTAATTATTGCTTCCCACTTCTCTTCTCCTGATCTGAGATGTGCTTTGGATATTTCACTTCTGGATTAGTGTCCAATCATGCATTTTTCAAAACTTCATCTCATTTGCTAATTTCCTGTCATGTTTCTAACTTATCCAGTTAAGTATACCTATGTCCCCCTTGATTTTCACAACTCCTCACAATTTTGGTTACTTCCCTTTCTGGGTCACTTAAGGTAATGTTAGTACTGAGGAAAGAATTGCTGTTCAAAAAACTGTCTTCATGTGTTTTGCAGTGCTGTTGAAGTCATCAGGATGTTAAAAGTCATTTGCTCTGAGTGCCACAGTGCTCAACTGCCATGAATATAAAATATTTTGTCTACCTTGGTGGGACTGAAGACATGAGTAAAGTTAAAGAAGAGGATGTATTTTTAGCCTGATATCTAGCCATAAAGCAACTTTTTGTGGAGATTTCATGTTACCAAATGGCAGCTTCCACATTTATTCTTTTTATCTTTTTGTCTGATTTTACGTTATGCTTGCTTTTCCACATTTAGCTGGCAAAGTTTTCAAAGTTATTTTAAATTTGACAATCAATTTTTAGTACTCCTAACACATAAGAAATTATAATACTCCGAATAAGATCTAGAATTTGCCATCTTGAAACCCTACAAAACCACTCCACAAATCTGTACTACACTAAGCTGTACTAAGTTGTATTTGTTCAATAATTCTTGGTTTCTCTTTGAACACAGGCCTTTCCACCTTCTCTTTCTTCAGTTCCATTTTTTTTCAATTTTTTTTTTAATTTATAAAAAGAGTTCATTATCTCAGCTATTTTCAGCTGGAATAATCCAACACAATTCTCATTTGCCTGTAAAGTGTAGTCAATGTGAATTGATCAAAACCAAATTAACAGCAATTGGTTCCAATATTTTCCCTGTTTACACATTAGCTTGCTACCTTTAACATATAGATGTATTGAATTCAGCTTAGCAACCTGAGCATGAATGCTGTGGCCTTTAAAGAGAAACTTATCTGTAATTAAAATCATGCACAAGTTTTAGTGGGAATCTGTTTACTAGCTAGAAAGAAAGCTGATTCTAAAACTGAATAGAATTTAGCTTAGTAGTTCATGTGTTTGATTCTGAATTAAATCCCCTAAAATTATGGGGAGCTAGCTTTATTAAGCTTCAGATTACATGAAGGTTATGTCTAGTTCTGGATGGGTTTAAATACAAAAAATAATTCACAGGGTACCTCTCCTTCCCACTACACCATGGATTTCTTTTTTTAGGATATCACTGCAAACTGATAATAAGTTAACACAGCTACAATCATTATGAGCATTTTTTGCAGAAGTCATATAATAAATATGCATTGAAAGTACAAGCATGCAGTATAAATCATGTGGCACAGTGTTCAGATGACAAGTAATAAGGGCTTTAGAATAAAAACTGAAGAACATATACAGCACTTGCTATAAGGAAATGATTTATCCTATAGTGTATATTGAATTGCTTATTATAATTTAGAATGGTAATTGCTATGGCTTCACTATACTGTTTAATTGTTACAGTACACTGATATATACCAGGGAAGACACTGCAGTAACTGCTGCCCTTATATAACAGCATTTGCATAATCTGCACTGTAGTTTATTCTTATAGCAGATAATGCAGTATATGCAGGAATCAAATTGTTTCACACCATATTGATTGCAATTAAGGCCACAAATATGAATACCAAGATAAGGCTTTTCTCAAAGTATTTATCACAGGATAGATGCAAATTTCAAGTTGAAGTCGTTACTGTGCTAGTCTTTCCAGGAAAATAATTATAGAAATGCAGCTACTGGGATTTTCGTAACACAAGTGTAAAACACACTTCTGGATTTTTGTGCAAAAATTTCCATTTTCCAGGCTGGATCCTTCCAGAAGCAGAAGCATATTACTTCAGAAAGAAACCATCACTGGAAATTTTCCGACACCAAAGATCAGCTCAACAATTCTATCAGCAATGTCCCCGCTGCTCTGGACCGGGAGTGGAACTCACCTCCAAGAGAGCTGGGGCTAAATTGCATCAAGCTGTCTGGATCACAACCATCCTTCTCATTTACTTGTGAAATCACATGTGCCTGGGGGGCAATAGAAAGACTACAAGTAAATTATGCCGCGAGGAGAAGTATTACTGTGTGTTCAAGGTGCCACAAGAAGCAGCACCACATGTTTAAGATGCCACAAGGAGACGCATCGCCACGCCTTTAAGATGCCAATTTCTTTATTCCTTGATTCTTTGCCTTAAAAATGCAATGGAAATCTTAGGAAGGACTTATGGTTGTTCTGACTCATGAGTGTTTTAGATAATGAAAAAAAACTCATGGATCATAGACACCAGCTATGTTGAAATGCTTGAAGAGATGGCTTTTCGGATGGATTTATTTGTATTTTTATGAAAGTAAGCAGTGTGATTTACTTCAATTTGGGAGATTCATTGTTTGTTATACCCACAGGTTCTGACTGGCACAGCTAATTTGTGAAACTAATAGAAACTTAACTGATATTTTGGCTTCAAATTTGGCAATTCATTACTCCCTTTTAAAAAAAGCCAAAGCACCCAGTGTAGAAGCAGAAACAAAATCATATCACAGGGCTCAGACAACCTCAGTAATGAGTTGTCAAAGAGGGGATTAAGACCAGACAAAAATACTTGGCAAATAGTTGCAAACACCTACAAACAACTCACTGAATTAAAAAGGGAGAATTCCTAATGCATCTTTTAAACAATTAGCTCAGCTCTAGCTCTACTGCAAAAACAAGGGACTGCAAAAAGTTGTTAAGACAACTCACTTTAAGAGCAAGTCCCGTTTCACTTCATGGACTTGTGTAGTTTCAAAAAGCAGCTGATGGCAGGGGACATTGATGTACAATAAATGTAGCATGCAATCACTCTGATTGTTTGTGATTGTGACATTTTACGAACGCTGCTTCTCTGTCATTTTCTAAAGTATTGTTTTAGAGGGTTGTGACAGAGGAAAAAGGAAAAGAAAAACAACAACAGCAACAACAAAAACCCAAACAAAACAAGGAGAAATGTCACCCCATCTCCCTGGAGAAGCCAGATTGAAAAATTGAAGAGAAACCCACTTGGATGAGATAGATTCATAGCACTGACACCATACCAGCAAAATCAGAATTAGATTTTGATATTATTGAAGTAATAAAGCCACAGTTTCTTTTCAATGTGGAAATTCTTTTCAGGAATTTACAGTATGCTATCTATATACTGTAATGAGAGTGGCAGTACTGGCTTGTGGTCAGAGCAAGAGCTTGCCGGATGTTTTTTTATTTGACTCTGTTACTGACATGCTGTGTGACCTTGAGGTTCAGACCCCACTTGTGAGATGGGGAAAATAATCTTAACCTACTTTGCAGCTGATCAGATGAAATCTCTGAGTGCTCTCTTTAGATGCCTGCAGCCAGTAATTAATGCACCTTACACTTCATTGTTTTTCTTATTTTGTAATGGGAATTAAATACACTTTGAACTTTTTAAAAAAGTTTCCCTGCCCTGACAACAACCAACACTCAGCCCATTGCATCTCTAGATGAGAGAACAGAAGTGGACCCAACTCAGTCACCCCTTCAGCCACAAAAGCAAGGTCAGACCATAGATTCAGCCAATCTGCTTGCAGACAGGTGCTCAGGGAATATCTGAACATTTGCTATTTTCCACATGTACAAAACAACATATTTCAGACTTTCTATGCAGCTAAAACTCTCATCCAAACCTTATTGTTTCTTCACTTGACTATTCCAGGTCCTTTTTCCCTTCATCTTGGCCACTATCCATTAGGAAGACCTGATGCATGAACAAAATTTATTTATTCCTAATGACTTTATGTTGCAGTGGGGATACTGCAACACGCATATATCAAACCAGGAGTCCCGTGGAAAGAAAATATATATGGACAGACAGATTCTTGCTAGATGTTTCAGAGATGTTTATTTCTCCAGCCGCATGGCCGGGGCTCAGCGGAGGAACTGTTCAATCACGGGACCAAGGGTCCTTCTGCCCGCGCAGGGAACACAAACCAACCAATGGGAACGAGGCTGAGCAGGGACAGGGAAGCCCCGTGTCTGTGCCCTCAGGGCCCCTCTCCCAGGGCTCCATGGCAGGGGAGGGACCCCAACACCTCACCCGTTTTATTTTAATAAAAGGAGAATGAAAACAACTGGATAAACATTACAAGAACAGTTTCAAGACAAAACAAGCCACCCTCCTGAGTCTTTAAATGTCCAAACAGATTCTCTGGAACATCTTAGGGCTGACAGAAGGGAGACAGAATTCTCTGAGCATGCTTTGTGGGGAAACTGAGGCAGGAGAGGGTTTAACTTCTTCCCTCCCCCTTTTCATCCCCCACTCGGCATTGGAAAGGGATTTTTGGGGAAACAACTGGCAAAAGCATGGTTTTGTGAGGGAAACCATGGATGAAAAAACGGATTGGGAATACACTGGGGGTAATAGGACATAGGGTAAAAGGGAAAGGTGGGATTAGGAAAGGGAAACTGTAGGGGGGGCTTACAATGGAGATATTGTCTAACATGACTACGATTTTTTGCATATATACTGCCTTTTACAGAAACACCATCAGGCCCAGTGACCTGCGATGCTTGTAACCCTTTTCTCCCTAGTACAATATTAAATTCCACCACCTCTCCATCTCCCAAGCTTGGGATGCATTTTTCAGGGTTATTCTTTTTAATAGCAGTTCTATGCACGAATATGTCTTGCTGGTTGTCACACCTTGTTATAAAACCATAATTTTGCTTAACATTATACCATTTTACTATCCCTAAGATCTTAGTTACTGTGATCTTTTTCCGAGTGGCTGCTGTTTTTTGTCTCGCTGCGTCTTTGCTCTCTCCGGTCGCTCCCGTGTTGGAATTGTCGGGGCTGCTGGTGCCTGCGCGCTCTTCCCGGGGTCGCGTTCGGGGTTGCGCGGGCCGGGCCGGGCCGCGCCGCTCAGTTCTCCGTGCATCGCCTCCTCTGGTCGCAGCTTCGCTGCCGCTGCCGGGCGCTGCACCCACGTCTCGGCCGGGCCCCCGGGCAACGACTCCCCCGCGCCCTGCTCCAGCGCGTGTTTCGGTTCGGCGCGGCTCCGTCTCGGTCGGGCATTCCCGGGGCTCGCTCCACCACACGCTGCACGCGGCCGGGCAGGCACCGCCGGGTCCCGCTGCTCCCGCCGCGCCTCGCTCTGCCACCGACACTGCGGCTCGCGTGGCTCCGCCCGCGCGCGGGAACTGCCTCGCTGCTGCTCGGAGAGCGCTCGGTGCACGTGGCCTGGGCCGCACGGTCCCTGAGCCAGGCTTCCCTTCGCCAGGACACAGCTGACATTGCTCAACAGTCTCGGTAACTAAATAATATTCACGAAAATATTCTTCCATCGGCATATATTTTGACTCCAGTATTAACTGTGTCCAAACGGTTTTCCAAAAGCCCTTCGTAAGAATTAAATCCCAAGAAACATAGAAAAAGTTCTTAAACAACCATGCCAGGAAGTGTTTCAGTTCTTTCTGAGCTTGAATCAAGCTAAAATTTACAAATCGTTGTTCAAGAATCGTTTTAAGTTTAAGATAAATGTCCATATGCGGCTCAGAGAGCCAAGAGTCTTCCCACTGTTCCTCCATAGTTTAGATATGGAATAGCAAAGCAAAACCAAGAAGAGGAATCCAAAGTTTCCAGGGTTTACTCACACAAATCAGTCGCTTAGGGATCGGGGATCGTTCTGCTCTCAATTCTCCACCATTTGTTGCAGTGGGGATACTGCAACACGCATATATCAAACCAGGAGTCCCGTGGAAAGGAAGTATATATGGACAGACAGATTCTTGCTAGATGTTTCAGAGATGTTTATTTCTCCAGCCGCATGGCCAGGGCTCAGCGGAGGAACTGTTCAATCACGGGACCAAGGGTCCTTCTGCCCGCGCAGGGAACACAAACCAACCCATGGGAACGAGGCTGAGCAGGGACAGGGAAGCCCCGTGTCTGTGCCCTCAGGGCCCCTCTCCCAGGACAACATGGCAGGGGAGGGACCCCAAAAACTTTATTGTTTCATTAATGTTTACTACTGCAGATAATACTAGGTGTGTATGTGATTTAAAATTTTTTTAATAATTGTCAAGAACAGCATTTATTAAGTCACTTGAACAGCCACAGAAAAAGCTGTTTTTCTCTCCATTTTGTCTTCAGCTCAGTGGGATAATGTGAATTGTGTGAATTGAATGGTTCCACCAGAAACAATTGGCCCGACCGTACATCTGAACATAGAGATGTGCTTTAACTACCTTGATACTTCAAGGCTAATTTCTACATGTTGAACTTAAATTGCCAGGATGAGTAAATACAGCCCTGGTGAGGCCACATCTGGAGTGCTGTGTCCAGGTCTGGGCTCCTAAGGACAAGAGAGACACAGAGCTCCTGGAGTGGGTCCAGCAGAGCGCGACAAAGATGATGAAGGGACTGGAGCATCTCTATCAAGCATGTCCAGTGCCCTACTGCAATATCATCTCTTAGTTTTCCTCAGCTGGCATTCTAAGCCATTATCAGCTTCTCCTCCAAAAAACAGCATGCTTTCCCTCACTCTTGGTACTCTGAAGGTGAGAGACTGAAGGAAAAAGATGAAGATTTGCCATCAAATCTTCATTTAAAACGAATTCTACTGTCACACCTTTAAACCCAGACCACTACAGAAACAGGCAGCAGCTGTGAACTATTTCCTTCTCAGCTGAAATTTTCTGGTTTTGTCTGCTTTTCCTGAAATCCAACAGCCCAAACTCCATATCCAGAACTAGCAGCATTAAGCTAGATTTTCTCTTCAAACACTTCATTTTGTTTGTAACTTTTAACCTTCATCTCCTTGTTTGTATTTGCAGTACTCAAATGACATTTAACACTCTAAAAGCCATCACAGTCGGAATATCTAGAATCCAAAAACCCTCAAATTAAAAACTGAAGTCTCTAATTTTCATTACTCTGAAGAAATGGAAAGACCAATCATATAAGAACAGCACAGCGCAAATTTCACTATGGTCACACCACAGAGCAAATAGGACTGCTTGAGCTCAGAAATTACCCTGGCTCTGAATATATGGATATAAGCTGATCAATCATAATTTTTACCTGGAAATTAAAAGAAGGTTTCTAATTAGTGAAATGACAAAGTTCAGGAATACCCCCCCTGGTCGGTGTGTTTTATTAGGGGAGCTGGGAACAGGAAATGTGAAACAGTGAAATTATGTGAAATAATTCCTCTGAGGATCTGAAGGAAGTCCCTTTTTCTGTACCCAAAGCCCCAGTGTAGATGCACTTATACTGATAAAGGACTACATGTCCCCTGGGGTGCACCATGAGCTATGCTGGTAAAAGCTACATAAACAGAGCAGAAAGCTTCTTGTAGTGCAGACTAAGCTGAAGAGAGAGTGACAGAGACCCTCTCTGAGAAAAACTGGGTGATGTAGTTCTGGCTGCAGTAATGGAGGGTCAAAGGTACAGACTGACTCTCAGTGTCTCATTCCTAAGGTTATAACTTAGAACAAGAGGCATTTTTAAAACCTTTGAAAACTGCCAGTTTTCCTACTGCTAGGAGATTCTTCTTGTGCAACCACAACAAAGACTATATCACCACTAGACTAAAAAAATCAAACAAAATCTTCTCAGCTGAACTTTCAATAAATATTTTATTGACAGGGTTTTTTATTACCATCTGCCATTGTATTGTGTAAACGTGTTAATATGGTTTTTAAATTCCCGGAGAGTTTTTGTTTAATTAAAAGGAACTGAATTTTGTCTAAACTATTTCTAGAGCTTGTTTGTAGGAAATCTATTTTATTGGACTTTGAATACCATTATTTAAATAATATACTCAGGCAGTAACTGACAATAGCTAACATTGAATTCACTACACAGGAGCAAATGTAATGTCAAACCTTATTCTTTTGCATGTTACCCTGATCATTTCATACTATGGAAGTGACTTGTTAGACACCATCCACAGCAAGCTCTGAATAAATATCCAAAGCTGTAGTTGAAGCCCAGAGTTAGTGGATGACCTAACAGCTTGTGCTTTGCCTGCATGAAGGTGTTTGCAAACAGTTTATTAAACAGAAAACATTTGAAATTCAGACTTTGCCAGATCACGTCAGCCCCACAAACACAAGGCACCTAAATACTGTTGAGGATCTGGGTCTGAACAATTTTCTCGAGGTCATCCGCAATATTTGCAGCAGTATCAGGAATTAAAGCCATGCTGTCCACATTTCAGACAAATACCATAACAACCAAACCATCCTCCCTCTGTAAAATGAATGTACAACAGGAATCTCTATTTCCAGACAATACAGGGTGTCACCCTCCGCTACGTGAGGATATTTACACTTGGGGAAGAAAGAAACCAACAGTTCTTCTGTTTTAACCTTTCTTTTGATCTTGAAGCTTCAATCCAACATTCTCAGTCTCCAAACAAAACCAGTAAATTGACATGTCATACAGCTTGTAAAATGAGGAGTGTTATCAAAGACAGGCTTTGTAACTAGGCTTCGTTCAGTACATAAGCACAATTCATATTGTTCCCACCTATTACCAGAGCTTGAATATGTAAAATATGAACCATTCCACAATCTGCATACTCATTTATATCACCTATATGCAGAACTTAGGAAATAAAAAATGTTCTGTTTCCCCTTCAAGAGTAGCGCTCTGTGTAACACAAGCCAGCTAAGTTATCTTTGTGAGACCAGGCTTTGACACGTGCATTGCAAATGAAAAGTGGACATTTACACTTTAAGTTTAAAAGTGAAGCTGAAACTTCCAGAAAGGGAAGAGATTACACTTTCTGAAATTTGTGACACTTCTGGTTTGGGATTGGTACACGTATAAAATTTTCTAGTTGACACAGGAGAGACTGTAGTTCTAAATAAAACTTTAGCTTAACATATAATCTTTTTTCAGGGCTTCAAGGTAAAGTATAAAGTAGGGGCATCAGCTGAGTTTTACTCCAGTTTTCCCAAACTCAAGGTTGAAAGCAAAACTTTAGGATAATTTCAGGCAAAAGCAGATATTTTGGCACTAAATTCTTGCAGAGCAAAGCAATTAAGACCCAGAATTAAAATGGCATTGGAAGGATCTCCACTGAATTGCTTATAGCATCTGCTCCAGTTGAACTTAAATACTCCAGCTGAAATTAAAGTGTGAGAAATGAGACAACTCTTAAAAAGATTAATTTATTGAAAACAGAAAAATTGAAAAATTACAGAAATTAGAAAAATATAAAAATTTGGGATCCTATGGCTCAGTAGATGGTATGCCCCAGGAGCGCAGGGATGTGAGATCTTCTGGCTGAGACAGCACTAGACCTCAGGTAGAGAAAAAGGACTTGCATTGCTGGGCTGACTTTTAGCTGGTCCAAAGTCAAAAAAATTACTAATGGCTCCTTAATAGGAGTAGGCTTTTAACACCCAGCACCGACGTCTCCCACAGCTAGTCTGGAGAGAGCAAGAGGGGAAAAGAGGCCCCGCCTCTCGGCTTCATTCTTTTTATAGTGTCTTTGCTCCGCCCCCAGTCCGCCCACAGCCCGCCCCTTCGGTCCAAAGCGATTGGTGCTTTCCCTTTGATGGATCATCTCTGTCCACCAATGGCTCATCGTTGTCGGGGGGGGGGGGGGGGGGGGGGGGGTATTAGTTGAGATAAGGGAACTACAATGCCTTCATTAAAATTCAGGTTGCCGTGGAACTTGCCTGCAGAGTAATGGCCGTGGCTAAAAATAGCTGCTGGCTATTAGAACTAGAACTGGGGGTTTTTTGGCCTTGGAATCAGAATGCAAGTGAAAACCACCTAAAAAGGTATTAAAATATATCCAACACATCTCAAAACACTTGTAAAAGTATACAGTAAACACAGGAAAGGTAACTCTTATGGTGTACAAGTGGTTTGAAGTTTGAAAAGGGAGCATAAGTTGGTGATTTTAACTGGGAAATTTTAACTGGGAAGGGTGCAACTCTCTTAATAAACCACTTTGAACAATTGAAAACACTGATAATGGAACTGGATTTTTGCACCTGGGCTGATGGGTTAATTTTAAGATTCAATTTAAAAATATTTAACTCAAAATTAATTAATTAAAGCACTTAACATGCAAAGAGCAAGCACAAATAGGGATTTCATGTATGACATAAAGCAAGTCCCTTATTCCTACCATGCATTTGTCCTTCTTCTCTGACTCCTACTTCTTTAACATTTCCCAACTTCTTTTTTATTCTCAACCTTCTTGCCTGAGCTATTGCTTTCCCTGCCTCCTGCTGTTCTTACAGGATTCTCTTTACTACTCTTCCTCATTACACCACCCATTCTGCTTAAGTACCCCCTCATCATCTCAGACACATCTCCCTTTACTTGTGGTAATTCTGCCCATTTTGGTGTTTCTTTCTTCTTCTTTTTAATCTTTCCTTATTCCTGTTCCGCAGCTCCTCTGCTACCATTTCCTTGGACCAGTTTACCTCCTGGCACCTCCTGGCTATGCTTCTCTGCCTGTTCTTACTCTGGGAAACTTTCCTAATATCCAACCTTAGTGTCTGGCTGCAGTGTTATCATACTTCTTTTTATTTTAGCCTTCACAGACACAGCCATGGAAGAACTCTACCTTTGTAGAAGCCTAGCAAATATGAGACTGTTACTGTGAACAGAGCTCCAGCCTTCTCTGCTTCAGGCTGGAAATCCTAATTAACTCTCCTTATGGACCATGTTTTCTCACATCATTCTTGTTCTCCGAAATTTCAGTCCATTTCTTGAAATAAAATACTGCACTCTGAGTAACATTCTACCACCAAGACCTTATCAGTACCAGGTAGAGAAAAATGTATGATTTCCCTCTAATCAAGTACCTTCTTTTTTCCATTCAAGTTCTTTCTTTACCTGCTCTTTCTCAAAGTCTTTCTATCCCCTGAGTAACTTTAAGCCCAGTTGTGCCAGAGATCAGAAATTCTGGTCTCTTCAGGTAATTCTAGTTGTAAGCTATACATTTTCCTTAGAAACACAAGGGTAGTTCCAGTCTCAAAATAAGAGCACCCTGAATACAATTAATTGTTTACTGTTCCAGCTCAATAATCAGATGGTTTTTGGTGTTGTGATAAATGTTAACCTAGGAATTGAAAGCAAAATAAACTGGTAATGTTGGTGGATATAATCGCATGTGGAAAAAATAACACCGACTCTTCTATTTAATTAAAATATTTTTTTAACTTTTCACTCTGTTTATGGAAGTGAGAAACAGGATCAGTCTAATCTGATTTAAAGATTTAAAGACATATGGATTTAAGTAACACTTTCCAAAAAAAAAAAAAAAAAAGAACAAAAAGAACAGCTTTTGGCATTACCTTTAAAATCTGTGCTAAAGTTACTTTTGCTTAGAGCACTTTTACATGGCAATACCATATGCTTCCATAGTTATGGAAGACAATAGGAAAGAGATTTCTCACTTTTACTGAAAATAAAAATGTCATGAACAGTTATTTGCAGTTAATCCTCAAAAAACTAAAATGAGCCCTAAATTATATTTTGCTCTTTAAATGATATTGACAATTCTGTCGAGTGAGATCAATTTTTAAAGTTGGCACCAAGAAGGATCCCACTTTTTTACCTGATTTATTGACAACCACTTTACATATTCTCTCTTATAAGAGTGAAAATAGCAATTTAATTTGATCTCTAAATTCCTCTGCTTCAGTAGGTTCTTTGTAGTATCTAGATAATAATTTACTCTGAATTGTGGTCCGACCACCACTTGATGCAACGGGGAGTGAGAATGTGCTGGGAAGCCTCTCTGAACTATTTAAAGCAGCCTTTCAAGAAGCTACCCAGCAAGGAAGATTAAACATTAGCTGATTACCGACAAGTAATTAACAATGTCAACGAAACACAGAAACTGAATTAATAATAATTATATCATCAACACGCTGATCATCTTGTAGAGAATCCCAGGGAAGAGGAGAGGTTAATTACTCATTGCTAGCAGAACAGCAGGAAGTCGACCAAAACCATGCCTCTGCATGGTGTTAACTGCCAGGCAGATAATTAATTAACATCATAATTGTAATGCAGGCAGCATGAAAATATTGAAATATTACTTCATTTCCATTCTATTACCAATCCAGCACAATCTGCAACTTTGAGGCTTGAACTGCAAAGCTTGGTTGTGTCCAGAGTCCCAGGTGATGCAGTTTTGACTTAGTTTTCCATCAGAGATCTATAATGAATGAGAGACTGAGAGGTTTGTGAGAGGACAAAGAGCCAGCAGGGAGTCAGTTCAGACAAAGATTTCTCCTGTCTTGACACAAGATGTTCAAACATGATTCAGGAAGAGATAGACTTGTGGGTGTGTGCGTGGCTAAGGAGAGTCAGACTGTCAAAAATTTCTCCCAAAATAAATTAAGAAGATATTTGGAAAATATATAAAATTACATGGAATCATAGAATAGAACGATAGAATCACTGCTGTTGGAAACAACCTCCAAGACCATTGAGTCCGACCATAAACCCAACACTGCCAAGTCCACCACTAAACCACATCCCCAAGTTCCACATTACACATCTTTTAAATACCTTCAGGGGTGGTGATTCCACAACTTCCCTGGGCAGCCTGTTCGAATGCTTGACAACCCTCTCAGTGCACAAGTTTTTCCTAATATCCAATCTAAACCTCCCCTGGGGCACCTTGAGGCCATTTCCTCTCCTCCTGTCCCTTGTTACCTGTGAGAAGAGCTCGATCCCCACCTGGCTACAACCCCTTTAACAGGGAGTTATAGAGAGCAAGAAGGTCCCTAAGCCTTCTTTTCTCCGGGCTAAACACCCCCAGCTCCCTCAGCTGCTCCTCATAAGACTTGTGCTCCAGACCCCTCAAATGAGGGTATGTACTTGATTGAAGTCCCAAGCAGATCTTCAGGAAGAAGTTGTGTGGACATTACCTGTCATACTTGCACTCCCCTGCTGAATATCATGACCTTCAGCTCTTCGGGTCTTTCTGCAGATCCTTTTGTTTGATGCCATCTATGAAAGATGCTCTTCTTCCTTCACAAGTTGTGTGGCTTGAAGCAGGAATGCTGGCAGTCCCTATAGTGGCCTGCAGGAGGGGAAGCATTCTGTACATAAAGGGAAACAGTCTGTACAGTTCTGGTCAAACTGATCCGGGACAGAGTAAACTAAGGGGTCCTCTAGTGTCTCCATTCTGTCAAACAGTCAGAAACAATTTCATATGCCCACTTGTCCCACTGGAAAAACATTACAGCACTTTGTGTCCAAAAATATCTGTCCTATAACCACAACCTGCAACTTAAGCCTGGTGTAAAGAGTCCATCTCTATAACCTTACAAAATCTCCTTTAAATCAAAAGAGAGAAAGGTGAAGGCAATTGGTTTACTAAAGCTGGTCTCATTTTCTGAATTTGTGCCACAGTAAAAAGAAACAAACAAATGAACAAAAAGAAAACAAAAAAAACCCAAAACCCAACCCAAAACTAGGAAAGCATGCTGGGAAAATAATGACTCTGCAAAATGCCCAGGGAGAATTAGAGCTGAAAGCCTCCATTACCACCAAGTAAGGAAAAAGCATTGGTACTGGAGTACATTGAGCTGAAGTGCACATGAAATCTGGCTAATATTTCTTTGATATTGTGTGTCACAACTGATCTTCTTGGAGGTAAACAGCAACATAAGACAAAACGTGCAAAGATAAGCTTCCTTGATCAGAAGTTATTGAATTTTGATCATCTGTAAATTTAAACTGCGTTTTTTAAAGCGTCTGAGAGCTTGAAACAAAGTATTTTTAAAAGAGGTACAATTGACCTAAAATAAAATAAGCTCACCAGACTCAGACCCTGTTAGTTTTTAAAAGAGAATGCTCTGAAAGAGTTATGGTGAGCTGTAAAAATTCCCTTTGTCACCCAAATTCACTAGATGTTAAGAACACGTAGTGCATTCCACATTTGTGCAGTTGGCTGTTTGCAAAAGGAAGTGTGCAATTGCAGGCTGGCAGAAGAACAGGTTGGTGGTTATGCCTGAGATGTGGTGAAGAGACCATGAGTTCACTACCAGGTTTCATATGGCCTTTCTGTATAAGGCCTTCCTGCAATATACATGGGACTGTCATCATTTAATTAACTACTTGTATAGCTCCATCAGCACCTGTAGAGCAGCATAAGTTATACCTGGAGATACATAAATAAGTTCATTAGGAGTTTGAAACATGTTCCAGGAGGGAACACGCATTACAGTAGACAGATTTCCATAATACTTCTGGAGAAGAGGACAGCTACTACATTTTGGCCAATATTCTCTTTGTAACAGAGGATCTAACACCCAGAGTGTGTTTGTGACCTCTCCCTGCTCATACAAATGCTTGTGCAGTCACGATACTATCAATCTTTAACTCATAACCTTGACAAACACTCTGGGACTGACAGGAGCTGCAGAGCACCAAGTCCCTTTCCATTCTGCCTGGGACCAGGTCTTATTTCAACATGCAGCCAATGAACTTCTCACTGGAGGTCATGCTTGGAGTATTAAACAGATATACTGAACATTTACCAACAACATCAAGCTATTTGCACTGTAATAAGTCAGGACAAATCCTACTATCTTCAGACTTTCTCCAGTGCTGGTGGAAAGAGAGATCATTGGAAGAACCAGGTCCTTTACAGTCAGCTGCAATCACTGCTGCCCTCACACCATACACAGCCATATCCTCATGGGTACAAACAGAACTCAGCTTACCCTGCAGGCTGTAAAGCTCAGAACACACCAAGTATGGGAGGGGTGAATATGCAGAGCATTTCTTTAAATCCCTGGATAACTGCTTGAATTTCACTCATAATTCATTAAGATGATTTTTGCCACGACAAAATGGTAATAAATGCAACCCCACAGCACCTGAGGTCAAGGCTTGAGACTCTTTATTCTATGACCTAAAAAACTATTTCACATTGAGAATAAAGGATAGACATTTTTATGGCTAAATGTTGCCAAGAAATGCAAAGATTTGCAGCTCTGAGTTAAACATCTTATATTACCCCAAGAAGAAAGATTGTCGTTCAACTTTCAACATTTTGCAAACATCAAAGTCAAACCAGCCTTCTGGCAACTGAGTCAATGACAATTCAAATTTTACAAATGACAAGGATAGTTAACAACTCACCTGTACTAGAATATTTAATGTTGTTGGAAAAGCTTTTTAAGTATATTCACATCTGGGAGCCCTTCCAGGTAGTTTGTCTTAGCAGGGTATGCTGATAAATATCTTGTTGCCCTAGTGCCACTGCCTTTGGTGTGATGTCCAGCTCCCACACATCTTTCTGTTTCCTCCCATGATAAACAGATCCTTGTGTGCTTGTGTAGAACAATTACTTTAAAATGTAACAATTCCCTTTGGGAAATCCTAAACCTATTCCTTTCTTTTAACCTTTCCATCCTCTTTTCCAGCAGAAATCTTGTATTTATTTTGGAGGTTGAAAAAATTATTCAATCTCTAAAATAAACATCTGTAAATGTCACCTTCTGCATCTTCTGCATTTCCTTAAGTTGAACTTTATTAAGCCGTGGTATATAACGTAAATATAAAGTAAGAAAATGGGAGCTGCCAGCCACTTTGGCCTGCATCCCTGACTCACACAGATTTATTAAAAGCAGCTCACCGTCCCAATTGATTTAAATGGGCACAATGCTGCTGTAATGATTACTTGTACCTCAAATGATGGTGAGAAGACACATTCATATGTACCTCATCCTACAAAACTGAAGTAGGCATGCTTGAAGAATGGTAAATTTTTAGGAGTTTCTTTCTGGATACTGTAGTCCATCATTATTTTTAACACTGCCGCTGGCTGTCAGAGGAGTTGTATGAAGTTTTAGCGTGGGTTTTAAATCAGTTTTTCATCTGTCCTTTTGTTTTCCACACATTAACTTCTTCTCAAACTCCAGGCTAGATGAGTCCTGAAATCAGCCCCTACTGCTTATCCTTACACGCCCTGTATTTTACACATGTAAAATGTGGAGGGTTTTTTAATACAGAGAGGAACAAATGTGAATAAAATTTCCAGTGTAAGCCAGCTAAGCTAAATCAAAACAAATAGAAAGAGATCGCCAGAAGGAAGTACATCATAGCATAATGGGTTGATCTTTAATGATACAATTATATATGGAATATTTCAAGTAACTTTGCCCAATTACATCCAAAGACACTGGTTACTACACTGAGGGTTTTGTTAATCTCAATAAAGTGTGGTCTGAAATGCAGCCACTAGATAATTAAAATTAGAATGCAATAGATGGCTCCTAGATTACTCATTTTATATAACGAATTGAAAGCCTAATAGGAAAACTCATAATACCAGCCCTCTTAACATTAACAATTACCATGATTAACAATGATACTCACAACTCATTTTTCATTAAAGACTATGGGCAGAGATAAGCTTGTTTATATAGACTAGCTTTTGAACTGATGAGCTATTTATCACTCCAAAAGCCATGAAAGGACAGAACAGTACCCAGCAATTAAAACTTGCAAAGTGACCTCGTGACAGTGAAAGACCCACCCTTCTCTGAAGCAACAGTGAAGCAATTGTTTCCAAATCAGTTAAAAATGGAAAGATCATTTGTTGGTTTGTTAAAACATGTATCTTGGCCTTGTAGTGACTGGAGCATATTGCTTCACACAGAAGGCCTCTCATAGAAATGCAGATTTTACAGTGTACACCACAAATCAGAGAGGTGAAGTTTTAAGAGATACTGGATCAAAAGACTGATGAGCAAAGGATCAATAATGCTTTATATTAAAACAGCAAATAGAGAAACAAGGTTTTGCATAGGTGTTATCATAGCCAAAGATCAAAGCATATGCCATGTTTGTGTCTCGACTTGATATCCCAACCAGTCCTCATTTTCCTATTCTTATTTTGGGTTTCCTGTCTCATTGCTGTTTTCTCTCATTACTTCTCCCAGACTAAGCTTTGGAGAAGAAGAAAGTCTCTTATTTACCTGTCACCAAAAAAAAAAAAAAATCCAGCTGGGTCCTACTCCAGAATCTTGAAACTTTTCCCAGGTTCAGTAGAGAGCTGAGGAGTCAAGGCAATGCACATATCAAAAGAAAAGGAAAATAGCACAGAAGTAAAAGGAACAGGTCTTTCTAAAGATGGAAAAAAGTAAGTGAGACATGGCTAAACGGTTCAATTCAGGTATCTGATATCTGCCAGGCACTACTTCCAGATTCATCACTTCAGTCACATGAGATTCAACATGCTCAGAGAGCAGTATAATATTAAAAGAGACTAAGAAATACCACAAAATATAAGACATCCCTGCTGGCAATGATTCAACTACCCATTGAGAAGGGAAGCAAACATTTAAGAACAGCATATGTTCACTCTATTCTTACCACTAGAGCCCTAAGGAAACATAAGGAAAAGAAAATTCAGAAGAAGGTTTGCAAAGTGACGCGTTTGAAAGATATTATATTTATATGCTTAGCCCACATTTAAGTCAGGAGCTACCAAGGATTTTTATTAATCAAATTAATTTACTATTCAATTAAAAAGCAAAAATAAATGTGAAAGCTCTATTATACCACCTACATCAGAAATACACACGCCCATTTATGCATATCCACTCAAATTAAAAAACAATGAACTATCTGTCCATAGGTAACATATGTCTCCAGAAATTTTCTTGATTTACTTTGGAAAGAAATTAGAGGTAAGAAATGTGCTTGCTGGAGGAATGAGAGGGAATCAGGCAGCAGCCTTCAAGAGCAGATATAATAGGCTGTGCCTTTTCCATGCTTCTGCATTCTTCTGGTACTAATTGATTTGGGGTGATGTGCTGCTGAGCAGTGAGCTCAAGCTAACTAAACGTAATTAACATGTGCTACACTCATGGCTCCTCCCATTGTTACACTTCTTTTCAGCAGCTGATGATAATACCTACAGCTGATTTAAAATGAGTAACTCCTTCCATACCAGCACACCTTGAAAATTCTGGGTAAGTTTCTGTGAGGATTACCACGGGCTGGTGGGAACGGAAAGCATGTGCCATGACCTTGTAGAGCCAAGGCTATGCTGAAGACATTGGCAGACCTACTGGGGGACATGTTCTGCTGCTTAGACATCAGTTAGAATCCCTTCATCCTCCCTTCTGCAGCTACTGTTTTGGGAAAGACATCCTCCAAAACATGATCTCCCAGTAACCAGTGGAACACTGGGTTCTGCTGGTGGGAGCGACCCATCAGACTCCTCTTCCCAGCCATGATGGAATCCCTGCTTTTCTGACAGCTTCTGAGAAGATGTCATACTATTTTACCCCCACTATGATCCCAGCTTATTGCAGTGTAGGTATATAAGCCTGAACGCTGTTTTCCATCAGGAATGTAATGGTTACTTTACTGAAAGGTTTTGTCCTTGTTTGTCAGCTGATAATGCACTGTCTACTTCCCACGAAACCCAGCCCAGCACCTGTGAGACACAGCATGTTTGTATGTGTGGAGCTTCACGCAAACCCAAGGGTGTCACTTTTTCAGCTTGTCTGCTCTCCTCCTGAGCATCTTGCTTTTACTAATAGAAGAGGGAATCATGCAGGCTATAGGGTCTGGAGAAGGAAATAATCAAAAATAATCCTGGCTTTCTCTAATATATTTACTGGTCCAGTTAAAACCACCTGACTCCTTCTGGGTTAAGTCTATTGATTACAACTTCCTCTGTGTCCAGAGTTCGTGGTGCCCCAGAGGTGTCCTTACTTGCAGAGTAGGTGAGTGCCAATATAAACACTATGCCATGTGCTTTTGCAGTGAAGATATCAGAAAAGCTGACAGATTTTCTCCTTTCAGGGGTCTTGAGAAAGTTCTCAGACAGTTCTGACATCAATAAATGAGAAGAAATTTGCTGTCTAAGGGCTGGCTGCTTGAATGCATATTTCCAAAAGGGACAAATTGGATGAAGGTCTGACATGATGAATGGGGCTTGAAGTTTGGCATGGTCCAAGACTACATTAGGAAATAAACTCCATATTCCGCCAGTGAAAATCCCATTTTTGCATAACTATCTCTTCCAACAATTAATTTACAAAGCTCTTGTGGGTAAAACCTGCAATTTCAGTTCCAAGGCTGTGAATCAAAACTAAAGTTTGTAAAGTAAGTGACCAGAGTAATAAACTCACACCTGGAGTATCTGCCAGCAAAATCCCACTGAGCAGATTCCTCCTGCTTTTAGTGTCAGAGGAAGAGGAAGTGAAGAATTGTTTGTCTTGAGTTTGTTTCTTTGACAGAAGGTCTCAAACTTGGTTTGGTAAATCAAGACAACAAAGAAGTTAGATAGGAATTTAATCATGATTGACACACAGATTGCAGTCTCTTTAAAGCAAAGTGATACATCATCTGCACTCATATACCATGTCATACTAATAATACCTGATACACATATCTAGATAAATAGCATTGGAAGATATTCTTTACATCCAGTTTTCTTGAAAGTAAGGTTTAAAAAGGATCTCTTCCAATACAGGTCTACATCCCACAGATTATAAGGTCAGACAGCTTTTAAGGCCTAGATAACTGAATCAGCTGGAAAGGGACCTTTGGAAGTCTGGTCCAACCTCTTATTCAGAGTGGGGCTGACTTTGAAGTTTGACTGGTTTGTCCAGGGCCCTGTCCAGGACAGTTTTGAGTGTCTCTAATGATGGATACCCTACAGACTTCCTGAGAAACCTGTTACAGAGCAAAGACAATTTCAAAAGTGTGTTTCCCCTTCTCCCTTTCTTGGGGAGAAATTGAAGTCTTAGGGGAAGGTCAATTCCAGATTACTCTTTCTTTAGAAAAGAGAATAAAATTTGCCCACTAATATGGACAAAGCAACACTTACCTTTAATATCTGTGCTTTCTGCCATCCAATATGGGCTGCGTGCTCTCTGCTGTGGCTCTGTTCTGAGGGAATTCAATTTCCATATATGTTATATACAATTTGCAGAGGCTTTAGCTCAGTTACCAGGTTCTGTTGCAACGGCAAGATATGGAAACAGACTTTTCTTATTCCCACACCTTACAAGACTTGCCCCAGGTCACCCAAATAGAAAGCAGAAGACAGAATTGAACCCAGTTTTCCTCAGTTACAGAGAACTCAGTAACCATAACAGAGAGATCAGAGAGGACAGACATACAAATGGACACACACTTGAAGCTTCTAGGTCCAAAGAAATATGATTTTCTCATTTCTGCAGTAATTTTGTACAGCTTGCTCTGAAATGTGAAAGAATATTGAAAAAGTCACGTTTATATTCCTTATTGAAAGCAAAATGAGAAGTGGGCAAAGAAAGTGTTGATGGAGAGAACACCCATAAAAACAACCACTATGACTTGGAAACTGTGTTATGCTCAGGCATTTGCATATGCATCTGAGTGATACCTTGCAGGTATGAAATTGAGACAATGAATATAAAGATATGCACTTTAAGCTTGTACACCTAAAGCTTCTCAGGCTCATTTTCCCAGATCTCCTTATTTGTGATTTATTTCTGAAGATTAAATTAAGTTTTTAAGTAAACAGTTGCAGTGTAACAAGCTAATCTGGGAACTATGTAACTCATTTCTCACTCTTATAGATAGGAAAAATATTCAATTAGTATTCTGTCCATGTTAATTTTTAATTTAAAGCCTTTAACCAAAGTACAATGGACTTTTGACATATAAATATTAAAAATTAAATTTCCTGAGTTCATTATCTGATAATTAGAACTAAATAACATCTTAACTGAGAGACAAACCCCACGCAAAGCAAGTCAGTTCCATTTAAGATTCCATTAGAAAAGTGTTTGAGCTAGTATGTAATGGACCATAAAATTTAATTTGGAAATGATATTACCAAAAATGATGGAACGATACTAGTCACAAAAGGACATGTAGGCAGCCCTCATCTTTTCATTTGGCATGATGTTCTTCTATTGATTCTGTAGAATCAGAAAGGAATTACTTAATATTGCACAGAATAACATATGTAGGGTTTTTCTCCTTTTCTCCAGCGCCTCAGTATTTAAAAGTCAGAATTGACCAGTGTAGCTCCATGTAATTACAAAGATTTCCTTATCTTAGCCTATTTGCTGAAGTCATCCTAAAGAAAGGGTCCCCTAATCCATTGGCTGTCTCATATCTCATTTACATTGGTGGTAATCCCCATCCTATCTCAGCATTTAGGTAATGACTTTGGGATTAAATTGCACTCCTTGCAATTCTTTACTTTCAAATCTCTACAACATATCAGCGGGCCCAGCTGAATAGGCCTGTCAGAGGGCTGGTAATGCAGCCGGGGAGGTAAGGCCTCCGACTTCAAAGTGAAATTAACTTTCTCCATAATAAGACCTTAAGAAAAGAAAACCTTGACTTTGTGTTGCAAAGTATTTTGGGACGTTATAAAAAGATGCTGGGATTAAGTTATACTAAGCTTTCTAAACAAGTGTATTTAGCTATTTCTGCTGCATTTATAGCTAAGGTGGGTTTAGTAAGTGATTTTCAGATAGTTACCATTTGAAAAGACCTGCAAATGTTGGGTGCATCTTTAATTTTGCTTTTTGAAAAACTCTGAACCTTACTGCTCCAAACTACTAGGATCACAGCACTGAATTTCATTTAGTCTTTCACATGCAATGAGAAAAACCTGCTGTTTGTTATGGCCTACTACTGAAAATTAAAATCAATTGATTGGAAAATTAACAACTTAGGCCCAAATTCAAGCAGATATCTAAGTACATTTCTAATTTTAAGCATGGGAATAATTTCACTGAAATGAAGGAGTAGGGAAATGTATTCAAAATTAAGTATATATTTAAATATGGCTTGGTATAAATTTTTTTTAATCTAGTCTTTAATAAGAAATTTTTCATGAGTCTTTTTAATCTATTGCAATATTGCAATAAACCACAGTTGGGTAAAATACATATCTATATTTGTGGGGAAGCCAAATCATATATATAATTACAGCTATGTTATGAATATGAATATAGATAGTGTCATGTGCAGATGTTGCTGCATAAAGCTCTGTTATAGAAAGGTATTTTTATTTGCTGAACTTAACGTTTCAAAGTCCTTAAATTGCTTTGCTTTTCAAATATCTATTTACTCACATTGCATCTTTTAAACTTCAGCTGTTTCCAAGACTGGGAGAACCCCTTGTTTTGCCAGATTAAGAGCATCCTTTCAGCTGATTCACTGAGGTGCTTTAATGCACCAGATATCAAATGAGAGACCTCACTTTTAGCAGGTGGATTGTGATGCAGTAGAGAAGGCTATGGCTTTTTGGTCAAAGCATCAGTTTGATCATTTCAGAGTGAGGGGAAGTTTGCCAGAAATGCAAAGAAACTGCCATATAGGCTCTTTTATTCTCATCAATTAACCACTAAGAGATGAAAATAGCTTTATGAGGCAATAGTGAATCCAGTCCTGGAAATATTATTTCAAATCACCACTTTCTGGCAACTCAGAGTTGCCTAGGAATCACAGACACATTGTTTAAAAACTAATTCTTTAAATACGAAATCAAATTTTTGCCATACATGCTGGTCAGAGGCAGCATTAACAAAAAACACAGGTAATTACTAAGCAGTTACATTCCATCAAGACAACACAGAAAGGCAGTGCTAGGAATTTAATAGCAAGCCCTATTAAAATTTAATTAAACTTATCCTTGTTTATACTCTTGGTATTTTTACGACAGCCTGTAACCCCTGTGCTGAGGTTTCTGAAATTTCTGACTGTCACAGATTCTGTGCTGTAAACAAGGCTAAGTAGCGCTCATGCCACACCCCCAATGTGGCATCTTAACCCCACACAGATACCATGAGGAGCTGGGGGATGGCATGAATTCTGAAGGGGAGATTTTGCATTCTCCACCTGTCCCTTGCAATGGCATTATTCATCTGGAAAAGGGAGAGGCTTTGCCTTCCCATCCCAGGAGAAACAAGTGCTTCGCTTTGAAGTGGAGCTGCATTCTCTGATGGTACCCAGGACCTGGGTTTGTAGGTCAGGAACTGGGCAAGCTGCAAGGCATCTATAGTATGTAAGATCATTAATGCTGAATTAACTCTGTGCTTCCAGAACCTCAAAAATATATGGACATCAACCTCACAAATTTAGGACAAAAATATTTGAGGTTTTGATGTTTATGTGCTTTTGAAGAGCACATCCTTTACCTGGCAAAGAAAAATAAACCTTCCCACTGTGAAACAAAGGCAGAGTGTAAGTGTTTATGCTCATTTTACCAGCTGCTGTAAAACTAAGCTCACATGTGTTTACAAGAATGGTGAATATTTGTAAGTCATGCAATTTTTTTTTTGCAAATAATATTTGAAAGCAAATTGATGAAAGGCACACCTAAAACAATGTGCAAAGACAACTATCACTTCTGCTACAAAGCCTGGAGATAACAGAAAGCATTAAGCACATAATGCCTCAAGTGTGCTGTACTATGAGGGTTTAGCCATCTCACATGTCTCCTTGCAGCCTTTTTCATACTCTTGGCTCTGTGGCTCAGCTCGGTTGTATCCAATGATGAGTGATAATTGGAAGCCCTCCTCCTACCATTCTCCAGGACGATACGGAAATTAATTCTTGTACTCTCTGCATTGCATACACCAAGGGAAGTTGACCCTATCAATTTACATACACTATAGGGGCCTGCTATCACACTGCAGCCAGCAAACAGCTTCTCTTATCTAGGAAAGACCCTCATTTGTTATTTCTTGCTGAATACACCCACTCCCATTATTTCTGTAATTCTTTGCAATAATAGACCTTACCCTAATGAAACCCGCATTATGAGAAGGTTATAGTCCTGACCCAAAGACGATTAGCTCTATGCTCTGTTATTGCTACATATGTAATTGTATAATTGATTTTAAAATTTACTTTTGTGTCCCCAAACCATAAAGTGAGCAGCCCATTAAGGGGGAGAAATATAATTAATATATCTATTAAAGAGGGGCACGATATTATTGCAATTTTAGGATTATGGAGTGAGTGCCCACAAAAAACTAAGGAAGAAATACAAAAGTTGAGATTCTCATCATGCTTCACTTGAGGTAACATGTGCAATGGATGTGAGTTTTCAGTGCACAACAAACAGCTCAGACACAGCTCTGTAAGATGTGCGTGGTAGGTTGGGGTCTAATTTTATACACAACTCTGAGAAGCCAAGGGTAAAGTATTCTGCAGGCCTGAGCCTTTCTTAGTCTATGCTAATGATGCCATGAAAATCTTTGTTCCCACATTATATACTTCTATGCATATGCATTACTATGCATCAAACACAATGTGAACGATATTCCTCTCAGTGAATGATACATGCTAGATAATTGACAATTCATGTGTCAATAACTAAATCTAAATATATAAAAACATGCATGATGATCACCATATATTTTTAACTCAAAATTATTTTTCCCTCATTTACACCTAGTCCTTAATGTCTAACTAACTGACCGCTTCCCATCATCTAAAGCAATATGAGGCACACAGATCCCTGCACTGTCTCAGCTGTTAAGATGGGGACATTCTCTCTTCAGACCAAGAATTGTGCTGCACTAAAAATTCTGCACATTTGAGCCTACCATGAAACGTGGGCTTTCACCATGCAGCAGTCCTGTTGTCACTTGCATATTGGCACCTGAGACTAGACTGGAACATGCCCAAGCCAGGGCAATTTTTGCACTGAGAGCTCACATTGCAACAGAAAAGACAAACCTGTCAGTGGGGAGGTGGGAGAGAAGAGACCTGCTGGTGAAGTTGGCCAGGAACAACTTCTCTGTTGTTCCCCAAGGAGCTACACCAGGGAAATTCAGCAGACTGGGACACAGCTGACCTAGACACATTTCTTAGGGACTCACCTGGTGCCACAAATGTCATTTTGATGGCCTTCATCGTAGATTCTTGCACTCACCCTATAGTAGCAGCCTAGCACCTCACACCTGAGCTGCTGCAGGAGAACAGAACAGCCAGAGCCCTCAGCGAGGGCTCACTTTCACCAGTCAAAATGCAGACATCTAGTGTTATTTCACAAGCCCCACATGCTCTCCTGATGCTGCTCCAGATAGCTGCAAGTGCTGACAACCACCAGTAGCTTCTCTGAGGATGCCTGAAACATCACCAGCCCTTGGGGATGGCTGGGTTGTGTCCCAAGCAACTTCCTGAAGAGAGCAGTGACCTTCTGCCAAGAAGGCTGATGACTCTGAGGGTGACATTTATCACATCATGGGTTGGTGTCGAATGCAAGTACTGCATCTACGCTATAAAGTGTGCCCTGGAGTCTAGGACAATCCCAAAAATGCTCTGTGCTCTACACCTACAAAAGAAAACTTGCAGCTCCTAAATCAATGAGATCACTGCCAGTACCTTCTGCCTTGCCTGGGTCTGGCTTAAAAATATTATGTTTAGGAGTCAGAGCTTTTCTCCATTGTTAGACAAGTTCGTATTCCCACTCAGAATTACTCATCAGAGAACCATTTTACATGGACATGCCACTATTGGATTTGTGAGACACGTTAAGGAAAAGGCAGTTGTGCAATTTGCACACAAAGTGGTTGGAATTGATCTAAAACAAACCTTTAACTTTCAAACTGGTTTAAGTGGGGAAAGGACCATTGGATAATTACATCATTTAACACATTGATTGTCTAAAAGTCAATTCTAATGATTTCAGAAATAGAGGGTATTGTGCTTTCCTCATTTTTAAGGGAAGATTTTTGCTCAGTGTGGAGGAGTAAATGGTGAATATTTTAAAAGAGACAATGTAGAAGACCTGCAGAAAACAAAAGTTTCATTATGCCAAACAAGGCTTAATTCACAAAAGTAAAAAAAAAAAATCAATGGGACACAATTAAACTGGGTGCATCTCCCCTTACAGTACAACAAAGTATAAGAATTCTAAATGATTTGTGTGTATTCAGAATACAGAATTAAAGAGGTAGTTTGCATCATTAGTCTGACCACATCTATTTTACTTTGAAATTATGCATCCTCTCTGTTATGTTTGGTCATTGTCACTTGATCATTAATTAAAAGGTGCCACAGTCAAAGCCCTAAGATTACATTTTCTTTTTTTTTTCCTGGTTACTTGTACCATACTTTCTGTATCAATCAGAACACAAAATACATGAACATGTAAAAGGACACTGATATTTTGCATTGATGTAAGACTTCAAACCACTGGAAGGAAAACTTCTCCTTTTACTCAGAAGACTGGCCAAGTGGGATTCTTTGCACACACAATGGAAAACTGAATTTTAGCTCCAGATCTCAAGACACTTAAAACCTACTGTAAAAAAAAGTTGCATTCATTTACCTGAAGAAAGGTTCTTAAATCAATTTAGTCACACCACTGCAAATCCACGTGGACAATATTAAATCAATTTGAACCCGGCTTATTTCAATTTGGCTTAATTCAGAAAGGGATCCATTTAAGCTGAAGCAATATATGCAAGGTTTACATTTGTGTAATAGTTTGCACAAAGGAATTTGCAATAGTTCAAGAAAATCAACTTGGGAAGTAACTTCAGGTTCTCTCTACATTTAGAGCATTTCAACAGCACAGAAACTCTGTAGCTCTGCACTTCCAGTGTAGTTTTAAGGATAGCAGAGAAATTTTGCTTCTTAATGGTACAGTCATTTCATTCCCAGTAAAAAATTGTTGTTAAGTTTAAATTCAGGTTTCTGTCCCAAAATTGGAGATGAGGGACATCTTACATCATTGCATCCTTACATCAAGAATAACATTATGTAAAGTAGCTATTGAGTCATGCAACCTCCTCATTCTGCCAAAGCACAGCCATGAGTGGTTAAGAGAGGGCAGGGATTCTTCCAGTATTTCTTGGATGGAATAGAATCTTATTGCAAGAGCAGCAATGACATCAGTGAAACCCTTAGTATAGAGGGTACTTCTAAGAATAAATTGGAATGTGAGGTGTTTGGTTGTTTTTCTATTAAAATGGTATCATTTTTTTGCAGCACAAATATGTGCCAGTTCATTAGGGGGAACAATTAGTCTCCAGAACCTGTCTCCTGTAGCTGTACATATTCAGACAAGCAGTCAGCTATCACCATTGAGATAAATGCCTGCAGGTAGCAGAGCTTCTTTGAACCAAGGCAGGTTTTGTTAGAGTATAGTTAGACATTTCTTTAGGTATTGGAAAAGAAATATTCACCATTTACTTTCAGAACTTGTGGCTGGAATGTTTAAAGCTTTCTTTCAAAAGTAATTAAGTTCCTATCAAAAATCCAGCTTTCCCGGTAAAAACTGAATTAAAACTGCCCGTTTCTAATTTGGCAGTGGGATCTGACCTTGGTGAAGCAATCAAAAAAAATTTCAGATAAACAGAAAATAGGAGATGTTGCTTCACATCGTAAGACCTTATCTCTCTTTTTGTCCATCCTTTTGTTCTATGTATATAACTCAGAGGTTTGCATTGCTCTGACAGGGGAGGTCTTTGTGCTGGTGGCATAAAGATGAACTTCTCTGTTGCTCACATTTCCAATCCATTTGCTTCAGACAGAAATAAGAAGACTGAGTTTTACTTTCCTAAAAAATCTGCAGGAAAGGCTGTGATGTGACAGAGGAGAAAACAGAGAAGGTGTGACAGACAGTAAGAATCCTAAGGAAGTTAAGGATCTCCTGCTTAAACAGTATATAAATCCTCCTTTTGTGATATTCTTTGCCATGGACAACAGTGCCTCATGCCACTGGAAAAGCTTTCCTTTATTTGTAGGTTCAGTGCCATTTTCAAAGGAGCACTTTGGAAGGAGCACATCAGGTGCTAGGGGAGCATCTCACCCATGAAGTGGCTTGAGGAGGCAAAATGACATTGTCTGCACTCAGCAGTTGCTTGTAGCAAGGGTCAAGGGCTTCATTCAAAGGCACCAAGTATTTCCTATGCTTCAAAAAGCATCACTCAAACTGTACAGAAAATATGACAGTGGAGCATTTTCCAGCTGGAGCTCAGGATCTCAGACAAGGTTGTTGAGAGAAGCTTAGCAGAAGGTTTCCTATCCTAATATGTGGAAGTTCTTGGCAAAAAACCCACCATGATACCATAAATTTAAGACCCACAAGACATTCCAACAGAATTTTGGTACTGTTGCCTGTTGATTTTGTTGACTGACTGCAAAGCCTTTTCCAGGGACTCAGCAGCAGCAAACTTCAGTATTTTTAGGACTCTGCAATTGCTGATAACGTGCCTGGCACCAACCTTCAGTATTTTCTTAGCTCAACCACCTGCAAACACTTGCAAATCGGGCTTTGCTCTGCCAGTAGTGGAAATGAATCCACCTGCAATTTAGCCAATTTTAGTAAAACAAGCAGAAGACCCCAACCCACATCATCCCCATCTGATTTTCATTCCAACCGGGACAACCTGACAGCAATGTGGCAGGAGAGTGTGCACTGATGCTCCAGCCATTCTCTCTATCAATACTGAAATGTCAGTAGGAAACATGTTTGCAGAGGTGACAACATTATCTGGGTACTGACAGATTCTGCCTTGTGGATGTGGCCAATGAAACAAGCCAACAGCAGAAAGGAGTAAGCTGTAAGCAGCATGGGCAAGTGGCAAATGCTACAGAAAAAGGTATTATCCCTTTTGTCTCAAATAACAAATGGAGACTGCAGAAATTCTACATTCTTCATCTTATCAATGTGGAAAAACACAGACAATCACAGCTATTACACATGGTATTATAGGAAGGCAAGAAGACATAAATTTCTGCTGAAATTCATCAGATAACTTCAGTAAATCACATGTCAAAATATTTTTGAAAAGTGAAGGTTTGGGGAACTGTTTCTTTTGCTTATGTTAAAGCAAAAGAATGAAAAAAAATACATTAAATAAACTGAGACGCTTAATCATGGAGACGAAACTGAGGAAGATTATTCTGCCTTAAAAATAGAGTTGCGACCTGGAAGTGCATTTTTAGAAGTGATTTTATTACAAATTGGTCTATCAAGAAATATAATGAAAATTATGCTGAAGCATGTACATTACTCAGTGACCAAAATGGTTGTAGAGAGTCTGAAAAGGTAAGCAATTTAGCAGGAGTTGAATTGTCTTACAGAGAAAGTTGTGATGAAACCATTCTCCTACCATTGTTTGGCCATCAATCACACAGCAGCCACTGTGTGGTGGGAGGACACGTTCTGCTTCAGGCCATCAGAGAACCCAGACCCTTAACTTGGATAATTCAGCATGTGCTAACCCTGCTGGCTTGGTAGTCCCAAAAATTTTTCTTTACCCATGGGGGAGTATGGATAACTGTACCAGGCCTGCCATGGGTCATTGGGACTCTGCTCTTTGGGTGCAGGGAATGTTTCAAACTTCTTGTTCTCTTCAGAGTGTGCAGTAAAGGCTCTGTGCGATCCACCCAGCTGAGCAGGTCCTGATAGCCAGATCCTATAAAATGTGCTAAGCACACATGGTCCAAAGAACAGATCTCCAGAAACTCTGGAAAGTAAGACATCCAACATGGGGCTTTTGGGGGAACCACAAAATCTTGGAAAATCTGCAAAATCAGGAACCAGGGCAGGCAAAGTTCAAACCCATGAGGATGCAGAGAAAACAACACAATTTAATGAGAGAGAAATGGGTAACATGCAGAGGAAGGAAAAGGACGGATAAACAGGGTGCTGAAAAATGTATTAAGATCAGTTAGATACTACATCCTTTCTATCATCTGACAACTGGAACCTCTTTTGGTCTACAATTATATCCACTCATTGGTCAAAAAAACTCCAACAACAAATGCAATTACTGAAATGCAAAAGAAACCCCACAAAACCCAGAAGTCTCACCATTCTTCAGCCCAGCACTCTGCAGGCTATGTGTCACAGCGGGTTCCCTCCGGTCTGAACTGGATTCTGGTTTTTCCTCTCCCCAGATATTTGCACTAAAGGTAGGATACTTGTAACTGGAACATCGCTGCGCAACATGTGAAACTACCTTGAAACAAAATGGCATCTGTGTTTTACCTCCCAAGGGAAAGAGCTCCATTCTAAGCCAAGTCCATCTATCTGTGCAGCTACTCAGACATCTCTAACAGCACCAGTACTTGAAATACAGTGAGACAAACTCTATCGTTTTTTGTTGTTGTTGTTGTACGGACTAAAAGAAACCAAACTGCTGAAAGGCATTACTACCATCAGGAAAATTTACATTAAGAGCCATCACTAACATTTAACAAACACCTTTTAGACAAACTCTCTGTAAGTAATGTATCTCTTCAGTTTGTATTTGCAGGCAGTCTGAATGCCTGTTCACATCTGAACAAATTCTGGTGGCGCACTTGCAACATTTAACAGGTTTTTGATAAGGAAGAGCAGCAAAGACTGCTTGGATTTCAGCTCTATTAGTTGTTGCTGGGTGGGCTGAAGATTCGTTGCTTTATGCCCAAAACACTTCTCCAACACCTGCAGTTCAGATTATGTGCTTTCATGCACTTCAGCTATTTAGTTCTGTTTTTGCAAATGAACTCCAAAAATCTTAGGAATGCAAAAATTATTAGGTTAAAAAAAACCCCAACAAACACCACACAAAGAGCTATTCTTTACACCGAGCTCAGAAACTCATTTGCTAGTTCTCTCTGGTGGGCATCCTGGGCACGGCAAACCTATGGATTGGCATCTCCAATTACTGACACCAGGGAGCATTAGTTCACCTGAGCAGTCACAAAGGGTTAAGGAAGGCCATCATATTGTTCCTCCAGGTACCACCCCTCGGTGCTCAAAGGTATCACATCACCCAGCCCCTCACGTTGCTTGCTGCAGTTTGATATATACTGGTGTAGGATAACGTATTTCTCACCGAAGGATTTGGTGAGAGCCTGATTGAATCAAACACGGTTCCACTCAAAGCTCAGAGTCACTGTAAAAAGATAACCAATGGAAAACCTCTATAATTATTTAGTTTTACATTTGCAATCTATATTTCTGTTGTTTTTGTTCTCCAGCTCTTGGAAAGCAGTGGTGCCATTCAGGGGTGATTTCCCCCACCCCCTCCTTCACCCCCAGGGCTTGCATATGCTTGACACTACTTGGAAAACTGACTAACAGGGTGTTCACTTTTACCAGGCCATTAATTGATAACACTTAATTAATCTGCCGTGTGAGAGATCAAATGAAGATTGTGTCCCACAACCAGCAACATATATTGACTTTGTTATTCCAATTATGTGTCTGACCAGAACAGCCCTTTGGTATAAGACTTAACCTTTGAATCACCCTCAGCACAGAACTAGATCAGCTGCTGGGGATCTGACCTGAAAAAGACCTTGACACTGCCAGAGCTCTCGATGTGCTTGAAAATGCTCCACCTTGTGCTTGTCATAGTCAGTGTTCGTGTTGTCATTTGCAATTACATTTGTGTGTTGGACACGATTCTCCAATAAGTGGCCGATAATTAGCAGGGAGCTCGGATTACAATTTGCTGTTTCACGCTGGCACACATTTTTGTTTATTTTGCTTTTTGGTGTTGGCTTCTTTTTTTCTTTAAAGAATGCCCAGAAAAGAGCAATTAGTTTCAGCAGCAATTGGGTAAATGCAGCAGACAAAGAGAGCAAATTGCCTTTAGCAGACAATTTATAAATCAGCTGTAGATTTCCAACTCAGTTTTTATTTTTGTTTCTGTGGGTTGTCTTCCACTAAATTGATGGGTAACATCATCAGAGGCAGTTTTGGTGTCATTTACTATAACAAAACATAATTAAAAATATATTCATCAGATTTCCTGTGGCTTTCTACAAGGGCAGTGAACAGCAGAAGCATAACGAGGAGTAGCAATTGACCTTCTCTATCCACTAACTTTTTGACTTTAAATCCATGTTTTTTCTCCCATAGAAGTCAGTATAAAATCCAGAGCAGACACACCCAAAACTGCGTAGCAAATCTTAGTTAACATCCACCTGCCATGAACATTACATACCATTTTGTCAGACATGGATCTGACCAGGATATGGATGGCTATTTTATGGTGCAATTTTCTGTAATGCAGCCTTTCTCCAGTAACACCATTTCCAACCAGAGGAAGAGGTTAGCGTGCAAATGTGACAATGAATTGCACAACGATGAATTCTTGAGAAAAGAACCCCAAGTACAGTAACACTTTTTTTAAGAAAAAAGATCATAATATTATTATGAACTAATCTCATCATTACAGCATAGAACTTAGCAATATTACTTGCTGGCATAGGACAGGAAAAAAACAAAAGCCTGGTAGGTCAGAGACAGCTATAAATAACAAAAACCACAGAGGATAGGACTATTTCAGGTCCTCCATCTTCTCTATTATTACAAACTAGTACGAAGTAAAACTGCTTATAGTTCTGACTCCACTGATGTAAAACCACTGAGGTAACTCTAAAGTCAGATAAGTCTGAAAATTTTAATAGGGAGAGTTATGAATTTGAAGTTGCTTTAAGAAGGCAGAGCATCAATCTGTTGTATTAGCAAATAAAAATATGGTGAGTCCAATACCTACACTGTTATTTTAATCAAGGTTTATTTTTAATAAACACCAGGAGGGGTAGCTGGTCCAAAAGATTGACATATGAGGCCTATGCTGGTGCCATTTAAACAGGGTTCAATGAATTACTAATTTCTTTGCAACACTTCTTCATAAGAAACAACTATCAAACTGTTTAATTGTCCTGATTAAATCCCATAGAGTTCTAATAATGAAAATCCCCAAATGTAGAAGCTAACAGTAACTCACCTGTACAGTGATGGTCTTGGAAACATTTTGTTTACAAAGTACTAACCAAGACAATGAGTTTTCCTACTCTTTCCATAAAATGCAGCAGAGTCTTTAACTTTTACCTGCCTGGGTAACTTGGCAAGCAGCAGAGCTGTGCAGAAGAAATGCCTATGGAAGGTAGTGCCTGAAATCACCAGTATGGTATCCAAAAATGCTGTAAATCCACTGCAGGATGAGTCCCCAAGAAACACTCCTAATATTGGGGTGAATCTTGAACCCACAGTCTTCTAGCTGAGGTACAGAACTGCTACCAAATGAACCAAAGGCAAATGAGAAACATTCAAAGATAAATTAATATATGCCAAGGCTTATGTGTGCTATCAAGCAATAAATACACTAGGAGTAAGAAGTGCAAAAAGTAATTAAGGTTAAGAAAGAGGCATATGCAAGCTATAAAACATTAGATAGAGAGGAGGACTAGAAATATTGCAGAAGGAAGTTAAGAGAGTGCAAAGAAAAAAATTAATACAAGAGGCAGAGACAGAGGGGGAGATTGTATGAGAGGTTAAGATAAATAAGATAATTTTCACCTCTGTAAGGCTCAGGAGTAAGATGTTGGAGAAGTGTCTCTAGGAGATGGTAGAGAAATTCTCTTCTAAAAAGCAGACACTGTGCTAAAGCAGATCAAAATCAAGTATTTCTAACTCCACATTTGGATGCTCCCTATGGATTCTTGTGGTAATAACATACACATCTTGGGTAAAATTGTGCAACTTCCACAAAGGGCTGGAAATCAACCAGCCCGCATACGTATTATGTTATATTATGATGTTATGGTTGTTCTTTGTAAGGACAAATGGATAAACTCCATTTGGTGTGAAACCACGTTTAGTGAGGTACCTTGAAGTGCTTGGAAGGATGTCAAGAGACAAGGTGCAAACAGGTCAGATAGAGCAAAAAACCTCAAAAAACCTTGTAAAAGTGATTTAATATTGGCCGGTCATATCAGTGAAAATGACATTTTAACTGCTAGAGGACTCTTTTGCACTTAGGCAACAATGGAGAAATATGAAATGGCCATAATGGGTGGCTGTGGAAGGACCTTTTCCATCCTTTTCTTCCTGAATGTGTTAATATTAACTATTTGGGAAGCTGCTGCTGGTGTAAGAACAGGTATGTCTTAGCAAGAGACAGTGTAAGTACACATAAGGACACTTTCACCTGCAAAATCTGTATTCAAACAATCAAGTCCTTGGCAGGACAGCAAAAGGAAAAGTATCTCTTCTTTCTGGCAGTGATGGGAAAGGAGTGCCGGTATGAAAGTTAATTTTTCTGTAATGCATTTCCCTCCCCACCCTGTGTGCTTTTAATTCGTAGTATTTCCTATGTAAATATTTTTTGAGTATTTACATTGAACAGTGTTAAAGTACATCACTTACCAAAGTTTGAAAAATGCAGCTAACAGGGCACATACTTGCACCTGGGCAGTGGTGGAGGTGGCAGCACCACCTGTTCAGCTGGGGCCTGGTTAATGAATCCAAGGGAAAGGTTGGAAAAGGCTGCAACCGGCTTCCTCCTGCTTCTCATTATATCTGACCACTTAAAAAAGAAAGTGACTGTAAATTCTAATACAGCCTGGTCACCTTTGGCACTGAGCTGAGGAAATGAGACTTCACCAAGACAGAGGACCCCCACAAAAAAGTGTGAAAAATTGAAATGACAAGGTTGTGTTGATAGCTTGTTGAATGAATGAAGGGAATGAATTGAAATTTACATTTATATAGCACCGTTCATCTACACTGTATCACTCAGGACTAAGGAGTTGGTGGAGGGCTTACTTTGCCAGCATAGCTGCACTGAAGAATGAAGTAGAATTGGACCAAACATCATCTTCCCAGAACAAGACCTGCAAAAACACTGGAGAAAGGCAAAGAACTTGTGTAAAGCTTAAAAAGGGTGGCAATTGGGGAACAAAAAGTAGAGAAATTCATCCACAGAAGGTATGGGAGTGAGAAAGGCAGTTAGTATTATTTTTAAGTTTAGATCATGATTGCAGGAATGAAACAAAATAAAGAATACAAAAAATTAATCTAACTCCTTTCTCTATTTCAATCCAGGAATAGGTATACCACCATTTCTCACTCTAAGAAAGTAAAAGCCTGGAGATATGGGGATTCAATAACTCAGTTGTTGCATTGTTACCAGTCCTTAAAGTTAGAAAATTCTTTCAAGAGTAAATCTTAAATTTTCTTCAGTTCATTTAAGTCTATTACTTCCTGATCAATTCTTGCTGAGCATGAGGTTCAACAGAAGAAATCGATCACGGTGCTCTTGATAACAGCTTTTTATAAACTGGAAAGTGGAATCATGTTCTTGTTGGTCTATGGTACAGCAAAGTGTGGGTCAGCACTTACCTCTGATGACTTGACCCTCGTTTTTCCTACATATAATGTTGCTATTAAAATACCAGAATACAGCACTCTTCAAGAGTCTAAACTGAGATCTTTTCCACGTGTTTGATTCATGTAGGTAATTGTATGTTGGATGTTTGGAAGACAGGCTAGCAATTACTGCTGTACCCTCACTGACGACTTGTGCACAAGGAGAATTTGCCAAAATAACATTTACATGCCTGTGGAACTCACAAGTTTTTTATCTAATTCATCCTCCAGCATCCTACAGAGGAGCTCACCTCCAACCTATTCTTTCAACCATCTCCGCTGGCAAATCCCAAATCATCTCATGCTGATGCTGCCACAAATCTGCTTTCTTTCAGCATTTGCCTCCTAAAAATGAAATACCTTAAAAGCAACAAAAGAACATCCACAAGGCAAGAAAGGCTGACTGTTGCTCTGCTACCACTTTCTGGTGCAGTAAAGAAGTAGCTGAATTCCTGCATAATTCAGTGTTCAATAAAGTCATTCTTCCAAATGCAGCAGAACACATGGAACACAGAGCACATTGTATTTTTTCAGTTTGTTCTGAATTTTAGGGCTATTTAGGAAATATCTTGAAGAGTATGTCTGACATGTACACACAGCAGAATTTTCTCCTTTCCTTGCACCAAAAGTCACACAAGTCAGCCCCAAAATCATGAGATTTTAAAATGGGTCCACACCGTTACACAACTAATATTTTTTTTTTTTTTGCTGTGACGTTTTTAGCTGACCAAATACAAGCCAAGAAAGCAAGTTGTATAACTCACACAAGACATCTCATCCCATATCTTCCCCATGCTGAAAGCCAAATCCCACATGAACTGGACATACAGACATGCACATTTTCAAAGCACTCGCTCCCACATTTCCTTCTCCCATTCTCCCCTCTCACCTACCACAGTGATTTCCTGACACCTATTCTCCAGTCCTCCCCATCCTTCAGTTCTTACCCTTTGGCTCTCAGGGTTGACATGCAGGCCTCCTTCCAGCCTTCTGTTTACAAGACAGCTCAGGCTACTGTCCCACTTCCCCACTGAGCACTCATCTCCAAAGGGAAGGGGTTTTGTGAGCTGGAACACTTCTGACATGTCTATTTTCTTGGTGGTGGTGATGGGCATCCTGTGCCTCCTGATCTCAGCTCTGCCCTTGCATCAGAGTGAGCAAAGGCACCTAAATGCTGCTCCTGAGAGCATTTCAGGCTGCAGCCCCACGAACAGCCTGGCGAAGAACTGTACAATACAAAATAGCACCAGCTCTGGTACCATTAAATCACTTATTTGTGGTTCCTTTTACCCAGATGAAAACACTACTTATTAACAGCTACTAATTAATTCACTGTTTTCAACAGTCTTTATAATACATAAAGATTCATCTTACCATTATAACATTCTTAATATAGTTATTTTGCACACCAATGGCAGGCCCTTGTTCCTCAACATTAACATCTTGGCATAGTAATGTAGCATTGGAGAAGACAATTTTGCTTAAGTGATAAATACTTTGCTTCAGGTGATAAATTTCCACTTTTTAAGAAGAGGTCCTTGATTTAAATTCCTAAAAGTTCACATTTTATTTTATTGAAAAAAAAGACTCACAGAAGACCAGTGACTTCCCACCTGGCCTCAGATCTGGTGTGCCTTAGAGGTGGGTTCTGATGATGCCTCTGGCAAAGACACCTCTACATGATACCAAGGAATTAGCTCAATTTTGCTGGCAGAAAAAGGAGACAGCAAGCCTTCCTTTTTCCTGAACTTCCTTAACTTTGCAAGTGCTTTCAATTAGCTCACAGTGAAATGGGGCCAGGTTTGCAGGCAGAGATAAACACAGAAGATTACAATAGCTCAGAAAAAAATAAGACAAATAAGGATCTTTGCTGAAGCAGGATTTAAATAAGCAAAAATGTTACTGTTGCTCTGGAGGTGAAACCAGAGATGGGAGAAAAATGTTCAATTAAACTTCAAGGGTAAATGAAATGTTTTTAACCTTGAGAGTAGACTCATGGCCTGAGTCACAAAACGTTGGGGTAACATAATCATATTGAGGAAACATATCCAGAAGAGGAAAATCCATGCGTATACGAATCAAGTTTTGGAAACTATAGTGCAACATTAAGCAGAAACAGTAATGGCTGGTAGACAGACAAAGAGCAGAGCATTAAAGGAATAAAGAATATGAAGAATTCTGTTGAGCATACAAAATCCATACTCATAGAATAATTAAAGCTGGAAAAGACATTTAAGACCTTCAAATCAAACCATTAACCCAGCACTGCCGAGGCCACCACTAAACCATGTCCCTAAGCACAACAGATACATGTCTTTTAAATACCTCCAGGGATGGTGACTCCACTACAGCCCTAGATGCCTATTACTCCAAGACACACTAGAAAGAAGAGGCCAAAGAAAAAACTGAGTGGATGGCAAGGGAGGAAGGTTTGGAACATGAGCAAGCTGTCTTAAACTCACCATTAGAAATTTAAAAGGATGCCACCTTGGAGTGAGGACAGAATCAAGAGGAATACAGCACTTATTAGTGGTGCTAGAACCTCTCCAGAGGTGCAACTGGCTGGAAAAGAAGAATTATTTCCTCACATCAGAAACAGGGATGTTATCTGCTGCTTTGAGGAGGAGCACAGAATGGAAACCAAGCAGAAAGTTGGCAAGACATTTGAGTGGGAGTAAAGCCGAGACTTGGAGATAGGACAGTGGTTACTCAGGGGCAGCCAGACTCTCCTCTTTGCCTGGTTCCCTGGTATAATGTCATTCTGAGCAGACAAAAGCAAGGTAGCTTGGGCAAAATTGAGGTGGCTGATGAGAAAGGAATGTTTAGTACCAACCACCAGTACCAAGAATCCCTGGAGATAAGTGAGTGAGATCTTACAAAAAGCCTTAGATGGCCAGGTAATGAGAAAGAGGCAGAAGAAAAATGTCTGAGGATTAATAGTGCCAAGGAAAAAACAGACACAAATCCTAAACAGAGTAGGAAGAAGGAGGTCTACAGTGCTAGGCTGGGGGAAACTCCCAGGCCTAGGCATGGACAGCTTGTTAGACAAAGCTCTCAGGCATCTTGTGAAAATTATAACATCTGTATGCTCATCTGGCATTAAACTGATGGGGACATCTGGAAGTGTCCTGGACCTACCTGGTTTGTGCTCAGAAATGAGAGCACAGATGGTGGACCAGATGTAGAAGACTTTGAAATATATTCATGAAGAGCAAAGGGGAGTTTGAGCTGTAGACAAGGAACCAATTGGTGTTGAAGGTTCTGCAGGGGAGATAGAAAGGTCATGTACTAAATGCATGAAAGGTAAATTGGGAATGTGGGGATGTTTTAGAGAGGGAAAGGAGCGAGGAAATTGAAGGCCTGGGGAAAGCACAGATAAGCTGAATAAACAAAATATAAAGAGCTATCATGGCAGTCATGCGCCTGCACAAAAGAAAAATGCTCTACCAAAAAATAGATTCCCTATTAAGTGATTTTGCTTGATTTTTTCATGCCACTCATGAGCTATCAATCTCCCCACCCATAAAGACAAATGTCATATCGGCCCTAACCCATCAGCTATTCTCAATTTATCACCATTTAATATATATTAAAATGCTCTTACCTCTGATTGCAAAAACAAACAAAATAAGGCAACATAAATCAAAAAGAAAGGGAAAGAGATATGAGGAGGCTGAAGAGACAGAAAGGAGATCTGCTGCCCAAAAGGATGGATTTTTTTTTCTTTTGATCTTTGCATCCAAGCTCTCAAGGCCTATCCACCACAAAAATACTCCAATGGTCTCATACTGTAAATCACATCAGTAGTTTATTAATCCTCTCACAACACAGAAACAAATGTTCAGCCCTGGAAGGCGAGTGGGGAAGCTGCAGAGTAGTAACAAACTCAGCAACCCTGTGACTCTCTCTCTCTCTGATCCCATTATAAACTAACACAATATTTTTCTCCAATTTTCAGTCTGTATTGCAGCTCGCAGCAGAAAAGATACTGAAAGCAGCAGGAGCCAGGCAGAGGTGTCAGACTTCAGAGCGGACACTGCCTTGGGACCTGGGGGGGCCAGTAAATCAGTGCACGCTTGTCAACAGCTCCAAGCTGCAGGAATTACTCGAGCGAAAATAACAAATGGCTGTCATTGTGGAGCCAAAAACCTGTGATTATAATTATCACATCCCCAGTGACCTTGCATAAACTTTAATCCCTCTCCAATGGAGCATTTAAATAGCCTGCATCTACTGGCAGGGGACCGTGTCCCCTTAGTTGAAAATACAGAGAGTAGGAAAGAAACGAGCCACAAAGAAACCACCAAACCCCTCTGTGTCTTACAGCTTGTATTAAGGAGTTGTACAAGAAAAGCCCTGTCACTGTCATTTTAATTGATATTATATAGTCATCCTGAATTCAAAATGCCATGGTGGTGTCCAAACTCGGCTAATCCCAGCACCAAGCATTTTAATCAGATGAAAAGGTCAAATAACACCAAGTTTTCATCACTGCATTCAGTGGGCTGAGAAAGTGGGTATACAAGGTGTGTGGATGGGTTGCTGAGTCAAGGAATCTTCAGGGAGGCAACCTCCTTCCACCTTGGAGAGGTGAGCTCACCCTTGCAGGCCCCACCAGGACCAAGACTTGAATAAATTCTTCGGGTTTAATAAAGACCTTTTTTCATGCTAAAATCAGGTATTTTAGTTATTTGGGTATTTTCATAGTACCCTTACAGTCAGGACTAGATGCTTTTAATTACAGAATTAAGGATAGTTATCTGCTAGTGCCTTGTTCTACTTCTCTAGGTTGTAAAGGTACATCCATCCAATATAGGCAGGTATTGCAGAGAACACTAAAAGCTCTGAATCTGGGGAAAGGAAAATTTTGATTCTAAGGGATTTCATAGTCCTCATGTTTCTGATCCTAAAAGGATCCTTTTAGGGAAAAAATATCTTTTCATGCTGCTCTATGAGTCCTCCAAAAAACATTGAAAGCATAGTAGGTGCAGGAATTTGATGAGATTGCTTTGAAATTGTATGAACCAAGTTGCTCCATGATAATCAGATTACTAGTTCACCGAAACTGTTACTCTTGCAAACCAGGTGACTTCCCCCAGAAAAAAAGCACCTCCTGGAGTCAGCAGATGCTCCCATGTACAGGCAACCAGAAAATGTGGGTTTAAAATTTTTATCTTCCATACAGGTGTTAACAATGCTCTGCATGATCTTTGTACCATGGTATCCCATAACAGTGATTTTTTTCTTCAATGTTGCTGCAAGAAGACAAAATGAACTTATTACTGGAAAAGAGCTTTGCTAATTGCACAGTCTTTCATTAGGTTTCAGAGAGAGTACAACAGGAGAACTGCATATTCAAATTAACAATAATTTTAACAAATTCAAAACTTTTAAAAAAGAGAAATCAGAGGACCATTAAGTCTTAAGGGAAAGCCATTTACTGAGATAGGGCAAAATTTAAGTATTTCTATATTAGTGTGTAGACTGGTGTATGTAATCCCCACCTGCACTTCTCCATGTTAAATAAATTAAGTAAAAGACATCTACAGCAAGATGTATATTTCCTAAAAACAGGAAATTGTACTGTCTAGAAAAGGAGAAATACTAAAAATATATTAGTTCATGCCCAGACTAAGTTTTAATTATAAATGTTGGAATTGGAGATAAAAATAACTAAGAAGCAGCCTTTATACAGTTAAAGGGCTGCAGTGGATCACAGAGGTGCTTAGTTATTTAAGGTGGTTTTCCAAGTCAATAAAACCTCAGAATACTTATCAAAGAGGGAATTCTTCCAAGCAACTGCATTTACCCAAACACCGCATCCTGGCAAGCCTCTGCCAAGCTTTCTAAACCCAAGTGTCAGCTCCATTGGACAGGGCATTGAAACCACAGCTAAAACAAGTCTCCTTTCTGCTCTGTGTCGAAATTAGGATGTTCTTTGGAGCAGAGAGACAGTGAGAGAGAGAGCCAGACCCTCACAGAGCTTTGCATGCCTGTGACACTCTGGAAATAAGTGGTGGCATAGGAGAGACAGGTCTTTTCAACCAGTGGCACAGAACAGGAACTGGATTGAATCCAGGTGCCCTCAGAACCTGTGACATCAAGGCCGTTCCACAGTCACCACATAGTAACAAATTCTACCAGCTTCATTCATCTGAAATCAAAATTCTCCATTTGCATCACTGCAACACAAATAAATACATTAAATATTGCATAATAATAGCTTGGCACATTTATCCTCCAGTCAGGAACCATTCCAAATACCTTCTTTCTTTTCCTGATTACCAGTGTGATGCAGTTGCCTGAGTTTAGAGCTGTATATTCTATGTGTTTCATGCATGAAGTCTGGTAAAATCCCTCTATTTATCCCACATATTGGTAAAGAGCTATCACCAGGTTTTTTTCAGTTTTGTTTCTCTTTTGACACATAATCCAACCCCACTCCTCCAATATTTTTGTTCCATCTCATCTTGGAGAATGAGCAGTTTCAGAAATTTTTTCTTTTTCTTCATGCCAATAACAGTAAAACAACTGACAGTAACCATCATCAGTGTTAGGTTAATGGTTCTACTCAATGATATTAGAGGTCGTTTCCGACCTCAATGATTCTAAGATCATTATAAGCTTTTAGTTGCTTGTCTCAACTTGCATATATATTATTTTGTGAATTCATCTCTGAAAAATAAAAAGACAAAATCTGCAATTTCCATGTGTTAATACTTGAAAAGACACTAAATCTGGCAGGAAATCATACATAAACACCTGATATCATTGGCAATTAGCCATTATTTACTATAAAGTTAGTACCATGGCAGAGGGTGTTAACCTGTTTGTTTTTACAAATAATTATGAAACACCTATTACTTATCCCTTTCTTTCCTATCATGAGAAAAATCACAGGCACTTGCCACCACGTATTTTATATTATGATCCTGTTCTGAGTATATGTTCATCAAAATTGAAATCTTTCTGAAATAGCTACCGCTGAACTCTGGAATTCCTTTGAAATTATAGAAATTAAATGGTTGTGAGAAGAGAATTATGTTCTGTGAATGATATTTTGAAATCTAATTTATTCTGGTATCAGTGGTCTGGACTTTTGATATAAACCCTTTGCAGTCCTCTGTCCCTAACATCCCAGGAGGTGTGCAATAAAAAACCAAAGCTGTGGTGTTTGTGTGATTCAGTGGGACCAGGTGACTGTACAAATGAGCCATTTTTGAGGAGTTTCAATTTCAACATAGAGCAAGTTGAACAGACAGCTCATAAAACTACCTTCACATTATGGGGCAAATTGCTCATCTCTGAATCACAGTTGCTCTTGGCTTCCCATTCAGAACTCTTTCCACGAGTCCCACTGGCATTAATGGCAGCTCCACAAGCAGAACAAATAGACAATCATTTCACACTGAGAGGAGAATTTCCCCCACATGGTGTGTGTCCATCACACAAACCCACCTTGCACCAAGGGAGGGAAACAACCCGTGTGAGCCTCCCCACCCCTACCTCTCTGTCTCCTCCTCTGCACTCTGCTGCCTGTGGCCACCAGCACCAGGCAGGCAATCTGACATTTTTAACAGCTTTTATCTTTTCATAACCCTGGCTCCCAGCTGTTTCACGTTTCCCTGCACTTTTCTGCAGCAATGCTGGGTTCACTCAAAAAGACAACCCCAGCTTACTGAAATGCCAAAAGCAATCTCCAGCCCTGTAATGTTTTGGCCTCCTAAAGACCCCATCCTGAGGAGAGGGTTACTCTGAGAATGCAGTGAGACCCAGATGAATAGAGATGTCACTACCCTTGGTGAGCTCCCACGTACTTGAGCTAAAAAAGGAGCCTCACCACCCCTCAGCATAAGTCAAAACCAGGTAAGGAAGAAAAGGCAGAAATGGGCTGTCTTGCCCCAGGTGAAATCAACCCCAGGGCTTCTGATCACCATGAAAATTTGGGTATTGGGCAATGCATAAGGATCTTGGCACTACAGTGTCTTTTTTCCCAGTTTTTGGTGAAAATTTACTGACTGGGATTATCTATTTTCCCAAGTTTAATTTTTTCCCTTTCCAAGTCAGCCATACAGAACATCAGTCTGGTGCTGGATAGTGTTTAAACACCCAAAAACTTCCAGCACTCACCAATTTTTCCTACAAGAGAAATATTTAAAGTAATTGTTTCATATCTTGCCTTTTTAGTCCTTTCTCTTTCATTTAGCCCATTCTCCAAGACACATATACTAGTATGAAGTTCAGACTGGGCTTGAAGAGGGAAATATCTATATTTAGAGAGGGTTTTTCCTCTGCCGTGACTTCAAAAATGTTTCTGAATCCTAAACCTTTCACAGTGTTTCAAGAAACCCAAAGAATACAGATCTGATCCTGGGATCTTCATCTCAAGAAGCTTTTCTCCTGAAACCGGTGTGTTTTCCAGCAATAACAATAGCCAACCTGCTTTTTCTGGGGGGCAAGGGGGGGGGGGGGAATCAATTTATCAGAAAATCTTCATCTAGAATCAGCTTCAGCCAGCATTGCCAGCTTTAGTCCCAGGTTTCTCCCTCAGTATAGCTTCCTTCCTCAAGCTGACCTTCTGGAGTCATACCAATACAGCAAAAACAAGAGCCTGTGTATTTAAAGGATTGTTCTGGTTGGTACGGTTATGCGCAGAACTTGCACTATAAAACCTATAGGTTCAAAACTGAGAAGTCAGTTATGAGACATGGAAATTGCATGTACTACTTTTTGACTTAAATTTTTGAGTCTGCTGCCCCCAGTTTCTTTGTCCTTTGAGGTAGAAATGTAGTTCCTCTTTTTCTAGTAGGAAGCTGTTTTCATTCCTGATTCGTTTCAGCTTTTTTCTGTGTGGGTAAGGTTCATGTGGTTTGATGTCTGATAATGAAGATTTGGCACAGCTTTAAATAAAAGTAATTAGGGAATCCATTGACCATAACAAACAATGGACCAAAAAAAAAAAAAACGTTGTAGAGAAGGTACTTCCCAGTTGCCCGTTACAGCAATTTTTGCCTGTAATTACAATTCACAAATTTAATTCACTCAAAAAACAAATAGCTTTTTTTTTGCTTAAATATCCTAAATCAAGCATTAAATTACAGCTCTTTCACGAATGAACCTCATCATTAGCTTTCTTTTGTGAAAGAAAAAAAAAGTAACTCTTGAAAATCTACATTTAAGGGGCAAGTGCAAGACATCTACACAATAAAATCCCCTGGCGCACTTCCACATATCACATGCCTGTGTGCTCATATATACATATATGCACATCTGCATTTATGGATGCATATTTCTATATTTTATATATTTACACACACACAAACATACACTCACCCTATGAAAAATAAACCTCCAATGATAATGTGATCCCCACAAGCCCAGCACTTCAATTATAAAGCAATCCTAGCACAAATCCAGAAAATGTCACTGTCACATGCTTCCTTTGTATGCTGTTGAAAATACCTCCAAAGTTTGGAAATTAATCACACAGCAATGCCAATCTTTTAAGCCAGGCATCTATGAACCAACCTCTTCCCTACTGAATGAATTACATTGAAATCATATAATTGCAGGCTGCCATTCAGTCACCCTTAACAATAGGAGACTTTGAAAATTGGAAATTTTTTTCCCATCTGACTCCCAACTTGCAAGCATGAAGCATACAGCAAAAGCTTGGTGCCTTTTAAATTACCTAAAATCTACATCCTTCAGACAAATGAACAGGGGGAAAAAAAAAGGGTGCAATTTAAGGGCAAATCATTTTGTGTTAATCCTTGGGAACTCAAAGCATGAAGATAAAAGAAGAAAAAATGCAGGTTTCACTTTGCTCATTATGGGACATTGACTTTCACCTAATAGTATGCAATTAAAATTTCTTCATGAGATTTCCTTATTGAAATAAGAAAGATAGTGCTGTGCTGAATGTGGTGATAGATCTGGTATAAACGTGCTTCCTGGACAAACTGATTTATCATGTCTCATTCCAGCAGTACTTTCTTGCTTGCTCATTTCTCATCTTATTACTGTGAAGTTGTAATTAAAGAGGATCCTCCCACGGAGAAGAGATCTCCTTCAGGACAAGCTAAATTATAAATGCACTGTTCTTTCTCTGAGACCAATTTAAAGGGGCAGTCTGCTGTGGGAAAGATGCACATCTAATTCTTGGGGCTCCTGGCTCTGTAATTTTATGCAGGTCTCTTTCTGTTAGATACAGAATAAATTTGGTTTGCAAACTGGGTTTCCTGGGCAAATATACCTCTGCAATTGACTATTTCAATTTAAATACAAAGACAATTCAATTAAAATGGTATTGAACCACTGCGCCTGATTTACTTCGTAGATACTTCATGTATGATCACTCGTAAAATACACCAAAATATTTCAGAGGGCACTGAAAAACTATTTAAGGAATAAAGAGCCTGTAAAAATTCTTCCTATTTTTCAGGGAAAACAGAAGAACAGAACAACATTTGACCATAATCAACACGGACCATTATGAGATTAATTTGCCTGGAAGACACTACCATAAGAAAACACAAGCAGTAGGCATGAGATCAATTTGACAACCTGATATCCTTCCTCTACCAAATTCTCAGCCCTTCAAACACAGACTCGTACCAATGAAAATAAATAAAAATAAAAATAATTATTTGTTGCCCTATATTTGAGCTCGTGTCCTCATTGCAATAAAGTATTTGTATTGCAAGCAATAGCCAAAGTCCAGTTTTTTTCAAGGGAAGAGATTCCAAGGAAGAACACCCAGTGGTGCTGTTACTGAAGAAGGTTCTTGTGCCTTTGTATCTGAACACCTAAACCTAAATACAGCAATAGAGGGTACCCCCATTAGACTTATTTTTGTTGCTCCCAAAGTCTCTAATTTATAGGAACATGAATTCCAGGAATAAGAATTATTCACCCCACTTCACAGCAATGCTCAAAGTTATGCCCTTGAGGACCCTGGAAAGAGGGAATCAGTAGGTGAACTTCATAAAATGGAGCAAGGAGAGAGGAATGCACTGAAAAATAGGGGTGAGTTCTCTGAGCTTGGAATGCTCATCCAAGAATGAGAATCCTCTCTTAGCTTTAGAGTATATATGTACCTTAATATTAAGCATTACTGTCATGGTATCCTGCCTTTAATGTCAAAGTGGGATCTAAAGAAATTCAGATCTCTTGATAATGAAAATCCATCTGATATTCAAAAGGCTCACACAATGAGATAGTCTTTTACACTGTTACATCCTATAGCTTTATATTTCTCCTTGAGTCCATTAATTTAATTGCATCTCTGGATTTCATTTTAAAATATTTTATTGTAATGGTAGGAGACAGCAATAATTTATTAATGTGCTCAGTAGCACTATGACAGTAAGATCAGCATTATATTTGCAGACAAATAATTTCAGAGCTAATTTCATAAAAGTATTGGTGAACTTGATCCTTACTTTAAAACTATTGTCCTTTGCTAGAGAATTAAGACAGGCAATTCATCCTGTGCATATCTACAATGTTTTAAATGTGATGCAAAGACCTGTGTAAAAGTGAGGTGTTTGCAGCAGCTGATATGACCATGAGGGTCTAGAGCCCATGAAGAAGAAAAATGAAAAAAAAGTGTTATGCTAATAGACAGTGAAATATTTATAACTGAGTATTTTTAAGTCCTTTTCAAAGCATAAAATCTCAATTATTATATGTAAGAATGCTAAGCAAAAATTATCTGATTCAGCTTCCAAACCCAATACATGTTATATCAGTAAATATCATTTCATTGTCTTCTCTTTCTCTCCTTTTCTTTCCCATTTTGCTAAGAGGAGAGAAATTGCGGCGAGGAAAAAAGGGAGGAAAAGAAAACAACACAGCACCCCAAAATCCCTATGTGCTCTATTAGTACTGCAGGTTGTCTGTGCTAATGAGTTTCAAATTTTCATATTCCAAAATCCATTTCCAGTTTCATGGAACACACAAGGTCACATCAATGTATTGTGTTTCACAGTTTGTGTTTCCATGGGTGGCTGCAAATCCTAAAGAAGGGGTAATGACAGATTAGCCACTGTCACTAGTGAGTTCCACAGGGCTCCATCCTTGGCCCTGAGCTCTTCAACATCTTCATAAATTACTTGGATGAGGACTGTAAGAGACACTGAGCAAGTTCACAGATGATACAGAACTGGGAGGAGCTGTTGACTCCCTCAAAGGCAGGGAGGCCCTGCAGAGAGACCTCCACAAATGGGAGGGCTGGGCAATCACCAACCATGTGAAGTTCAACAGGGGAAAGTGCCGGATTCTGCACCTGGCATGGGGCAACCCTGGATGTACGGAGAGACTGGGGAATGAGAGGGTGGAGAGCAGTGCCGTGGAAAGAGACCTGGGGGTCCTGGTCAATGGAAAGTTGGATCTGAGTCAGCAGCGCCCTGGCAGCCAGGAGGGACATCCCTGTCCTGGGGGACATCAGGAATTGCCAGCCGGGCAAGGGAGGGATTGTTCTGCTCTGCTCTGGGCTGGGGTGGCCTCACCTCGAGTGCTGGGGGCAGCTTTGGGCCCCACAATATAAGAAAGACATGGAACCATTAGAGAGTGTCCAGAGGCCACAAGGATGGTGAAGGGCCTTGAGGAGAAGCTGTGTGAGGAGTGGCTGAGGGCACTTGGTCTGTTCAACCAGGAGGAGACTGAGGGGAAATCTCATTGCAGTTACAACTTCTTGTGATGGGAAGAGGAGGGGCAGACACTGATCTCTGCTCTGTGGTGACAGTGACAGGACCAGAGGGAATGGCCTGAAGCTGTGTCAGGGGAGGCTTAGGTTGGATATCAGGAAAAAAGGTTCTTCCCCCAGAGGGTGGCTGGGCACTGGAACAGGCTCCCCAGGGCAGTGGACACAGCATCAAGCCATCAAGTTCAAGGAGTGTTTGGACAACGCTCTCAGGCACATGGTGCGACTCTTGGGGATAGTGCTGTGCAGGGCCAGGAGAGTTGGACTTGATGATCCTTGTGGGTCCTTCCCAACTTAGCAGATTCTGAGATTCTGAAATCCACTTCAAACATCTTTTTCTATAAAATTTCTAACACATTTAGATATTACATAAAAGGTGAGGTCTATAAACAGTCACAAAGCAGTTGGGGAAAGGAAATATAACCATTGACAATGTCACTTTTAGTCAAGTAAACATTCACAAGAAATTCTTTCTTTAGGCATATTCCCTGCACTGATAAAAACCTCAGTTCTGTTTGAAATTATACAAGGTATTGGTTGTAAAAGAATTTTTCTTGTTAGATGTCCTAACATAGAAAAAATAAATAAAGTTCAATAAAGTGACTTAAAACCTCAAATACTCTCACTCTGCTTTCCAAAGTGTCTAGGATCGGAACAGATCTACATACCTGAATTTATGGAGAATTTCTTGTGCAAAAATTCTCTGAAGCTGCATATTGCTTGCCAAGCTTCTGACAAGGAAGAATTTGTGTTATGGATGAATTATTACCTATTAACTTGCAGCATGGTAAATACAGCTGCTGTGGGCAGCACCTGGTCAGAGCCAAGCAGACAAGGAGCTGTGCTCTCACCAGCTTATGAAGTAAAGGGACAACCAGTGAAATTACAAGACCACACAGAAGATAAGTAAAGCCAGGAGTGCCCATTAGCTCTCAGTCACAGGACAGGTGGGGATTCAGACATTGCACATAAAGAATTACAATCTAGATGCAGAGAATAAATAAAAGAGCACCCCAGCCAGCAGGCTCCTCTCAGTCCCTACTCCCTTTTGTTCCTACCAGTTACTTCTGCTGGCTGACAAATCATCTCCCCGACACAATAAATTTGTTATGGAACATTATCTCAGGCTGAGGAAGGTCAGGATGTGCTAAAGGTCATGTATGTATTAACCCACTACATGAGAGTCCGCACCCTTGGTTTAAAATATAGTCTTAAATTATATACTATTGAAGCAGCTATAACAGATCCCTCATAAACAGCCTCATTTACCTGACATGGTCTCAAGATGTGCCTGAACACCTTGAAAACAGGCATGTGTCCTGTTGCTCCAAGGTATTATTAAAGGCAAAATCCATGTTTCAAACACTGGGGTTTTGGAGTTAAAGTCACAAAGACGAGGGAAATGATAACAGTCTGATTCCAGCACTTTGGGTGCAGAGCACTGGATTAGGATCTGGTCTGAGAGAACCCAGTGGAGAGCACGGCTGCAGGAGTCTGCACTTAACTCCAAGCTTACTTCAGCACCTACAGAGGTTGTATGTATACTTTATGTTTTCTGCCAGAAAAAAAATAAACAAGAAGTCTTTTAAGCCTAGAAGAATGAAAGATACACTATAACAGAGTTTGGGGGTTCAAATACCTTTTGAAAAGAGTGGTTTTCTCTCTGAAGCAGCATTAGATAGTAGCACTAGGCAGATGGTGAGTGTGGAGATTTTGGCTATACAGTGCTGCTGACCAGTAAGTCAGACAAAATGAGCAGCAAAAGAGAGTCAATGTTTTGAATTCCTAGTTAATTAATTCAGAAGTAAGATATGTTTTTATTTTTTTTTATATATTTTAAACTTATATGTCCACTATAAAGATTGAATAAATTTTACTGGTTTGACTAAAATAATTCAATTATTAATTTCCCATTTATTTACTTTTATTGCCACTTTGCAGGAACTGAGGGAGAAAGAACAAAAAGACAAATCCAGGAAATTTTAATTGTCAGGGTTTTTTTAAGAGAAACGTTTATGAATATGTTTGTCAAATTTCATAATTTTTCAAGCAAGAAATTTTTTATTCCCTTAGATAATTTGTCCAGAAATTTTCACTAGGTCTGTGTACAGCAGAAACAGAAACCCCAATTCCAAGAAATTGGAGATTCCAAGAAAATTTCCTGATTTAACAGTACTTCCCATCTGTTCTATATTGCTATACAACACTATCTTAAATTTTGCTTTTGAATAATTTTCTTTTCATAAATCTAAGAAAGAATCTGGAATTCAGTAATGAATATGCCATTACCTGAGCTCTGATACATCATCAGTGCCCACTACAGTTTTCTCCTCCTTGAAGGATGAATTCGAGGTTCTTGGTCAGATCCTTAAACAGCTAAAACTTACATTAAAGGTTTTTTTAATAAATAATTGCATATATTCAAGCATGAAAAAGAATGGAGAAATGTTGATTGTCTTCCTATATTTCACTGCTGGGAAGGGAGACATTGAAAATCAATACAAAAATTAAAAGCACAATCACAAAATGGTGAACACCTTTTTTATACATCAATAGCCAGATCCTACGTCAACCCTACCATTTTCCCTACTCCTCAACCTTAGAAATTATAATTGTTGAGATGAGATTAAAAGCTTTTTCTCAAGGACTTGCCCACCATCCAGTGGAAAATACAGCCAGCTCACCAACTCTGAATAGCAAGAATTTTTACTTCACAAAACCCTTTGCTCCAGTCCTGTTTTAACTGCCGGAGTAATTTTGGAGTAATTCCTACAGAAGCCACTGAATCCTGACCCTATAGCAGCTGTGATGGGGCTGTTACCACCAACAAGGGTGTCACCAGATGAGAACAGCATAGGTTGCCTGTGCGTCACAGCAGTGCCCAAGGGGAAGGACACATCAAAGCTGCATCCCAGAATCAATCTGGTATTCTGGGACCAAACAACTGAGGATTCCTCCATCCCCCCTCCACTGAGGCTATCCTTGAGATTTGAATTCAAGACTCAACTGTCCTAGCTTCTAGGCACCAAGTCTACACCATCCACCTCTTTTTGAGAGAAAGGCACTCAAAAGTACGAGTTATGTAATGCTGATAAAGGCATTTTGGGAGGTCATCTATGACTCCATAAATTACATGAGAGATCTTAGATCAGATCTAGACCCCCGTGTATCCAGTGGCACTTCTGGGTTTGTAGTGGAGCCAGGCAAGAACCAGCCTTCCCTGAACTTGTTTTTTTTCCACCAAACCAGGAAAGACAACAGATTTTCCATCACAGCTGAGAGTGGGGGTCATGGAGTTTTGATGCTGATTCATCAGTTCTTAATCTGGGGGAAGAAAAGGAGGAAGGAAAGAGGGGTCAGCTTATTAACATCTCCATATAGTACCATTTACTTGGAATTTCCAACTAACTGTGAGATTTGGGACAGGAGATCAGGAATTAAAGGCCAGTAAATGGATCTGGCTGCAAACAGCACTTTTGACTCACTTTCCTTGACAGAAAACCATTCTCTGGCAATTGTGGGAAAGGGAAATGTTGGCTTAGTGCAGAGCGCAAACACAGAAATCTTTTAAAGACACAGATATCTTGTATCTCTGCCTTCAGTGAGCTGTTTCTCCTTTTTATTCTCATTTTCACTCTCCGTCTGTCTTCATTAGTCTGCTGGCACTCTGCTAGGATTAGTGAGCTAGTTTCCATGGTTTCTTATTTTCACTTTCTATCTTTCTTTGCTTAACTCATTAAATTGCTCATTACTTCACTGCACTTTACAGGAGACATATTTATTGTATTAGTTACACAATGGCCAGATTAGTAAGTGATAGGCAGTTTGCTATTTGAAAGAACATATTCTAATAGCAGAAAGGAAATTCAGGAGACACAGATATTATCTACTAGTTGTAACATAACTGGGATAGCTAGTAACTGCTAAATGTTTACCCTTTATCACTAGAAATATGCTACATGATTATAAAAAACTGGTGCAGTACCCACACTGCTCTTGCTCCCCAGCAAAGGGAAGCCACAAGCACAGCTCTAAGGACCAACACCATCTTTACCTTCTCCTCTTTACCTTCCATGACAAATTGCCATGATAAAGATGCCCAGAACATGACTTTTCCCAAGGTTGGGAGGAACCCATCCTAGCCTCCCTCTGACTGCTGGGGAGGAGAGGAGCAGGGGCAGCAACCAAGGCATCACAGGTATCATCCTGGCCAAAGGAAGCCCTCTTGCATGAAAACTGAGCTCAGACTCAGGAGTTTTGGCTCCAGTTCTCGGATTTCCACCATGTTTGTGCCAATTGTATTACAAGGAAATTAATTCTGCAACTGATACTCATGTCTTGGTAAAATTCTTGAGTAAAATGACTATTCACTTCAACGGGAGCACAGTGGGACTGGCTGAGACTACTTGGTCAAGCTTGTATTCAAAGTAGTTTTCAGTCCTAATTCAGTTTCCTGTGGCAGGCCTCTGGAGTTTTTTATTTGTTTGGTTTTCTGATTGTGCCAACTTCAACACCCACTTCTCTGCCAATTCACTTCCACAGCCTATTCTTCATTTTTCTAATAAACGCCACCTCCTCATCATCTCCATTCAAGAACAGTCCATTTCCCTCTCTGGTCAAGTCACCAAGGGTGCAGAACATGTCTCTCTACCTTGCACCTCTCACTCACTCATTTGATCTTTCCCATAGTCAAATCTAACCTAGTTGATTCAATTATGGTGAAGTTTCTCAGAGGCTGAATGTAATCATCCATGCTCTGTCTCTTTAGTTTGACAGGCCTCCAAGACAGAATTCCTTTCAGCTGAATCAAGATCTTTCCTTCAGTTAGTGAACAGGATATACAGGGGTTCATGCCACTCATTCATCTTCTCTGGGAGTTCATTTATCACTCGAAGGTAATCTACTGTGGAGAATTTTGATCAAGAGGATGCCCGATTTTTTTCTTTCTTTCTTTTTTTGGTGGTTTAAAGAAAATCCATTAGTTTTTAAAAGATTAACTTGGTCCCTTGGCCAAACTTTGTAGACATAAAGGGCTCATCAAGGGATTTATGAAATGTAGCTTTTCTTTTTATCTGAGTTGTATGGAAATAAGGTTTCCTTTTTCTCCAATAAACCCTGTGAATGCTTTTATTTTTAGGATGAGAACAGGAGCAATTCCCTTTCACCATCCTTTAGTGCTAGCCTTCTGCTGCCTGCTTTACCACTTCATTTTATATATTCTGGCATAGGAAGTGCTGATATTTGCTAAGTTTGTCAGTAGGGCTTTTCTACACTAAACTTTATTTTGAATTCCTACTGATAACAGTTTTGCTCTTCAAAGTATATCAAATCTGTCCCAGATTACTGTTCTATCATGGCCCTTGATAGGGAATAAGATCATCTTTTGTCATCAAGAAGAGCTTGTTCTCTCATATTTTTCTATCCTGTAAAGCCTTCAAAAACTGTCCTAGGTTTAAGAATGCTGTATCTTTGAATATTTTGTATTTCTTCAATTTAATTAATTCTCTTTAAAAATATTCTTGATGCCATACAGTGAAACAAATATATATCTCCCAAAACTTCAAAACAAGAAATATATGAAGGTACAGCAGAGTAGCTCATATAAGTGAGACAGACATGAAAAAGACATTATTAAGGTTGGAAAGCCCCAAGAGTGACCCATTTATTTCTCAGAGCTGTTTGCAAAAGACACGCACTGCAATTCTGTATATGCATGTTGTTTCTTAAAAGATAAATTCCTCAGTAACCCCTGCTGTATAAAAATCTCACTGTTAAGCCTAAACAAGAGATTGACTGTCCCTGAATCACAAGCCCACTGAAAAAGGGAAGACAGGAGAACAGGGTTCGATGATAAAGGGAAGAGGGATGTGCTGCTTGCAGGCAGGGCTGGTGATGGAGAACCAGCTCTCCCTTTAGCCCTCCTCAGGCAAAGCCGTGCTCCAAAAATGGTGCTGGGAGTTTTGCAAGGTGGAACTGGTTGATACAGTTTCTGATATGATGAACATGGATTTTTTTTGTCATTGTGGCTGGAATTACTGTCACTGTTAGAGCTTCTTAGCAAAACAAAAAACTGCAAAGGTTAATTTTCTTTTTTAACATCTAAAAAATTCTTTTGCATTTCAGTAAGTTTTCTTCCCATGATTTACGAACCATAAAACACATAGGTAAAGCAAGAGAGTACTTTTCCAGTTTACAAAAAAACAGACAAAAATCAAATACTTTTCACTGTTTCTGTGCTAAAACTAAGGCTTTTTAAATGCCAAATTACTTTCTCCAGAAACCTTTAAATAGAATGCCTGAAATACTTTAAAAATCTTTTAATATTTTTCAAATTGTAATAAAACTTGATATTTAATTATAAAAAATTAAAACAAGTTAGTTTTAAAACTCTATTCCTGCTTACTTTGTCTTTCACTTGTATGTCTTTGGCACCTGATGGTACCAAATTTCATTCTCTCTAGAGCATGACCACTGGTCAATCCTTACATCAGTTCTGTCAAATCAGGGAGACCATGTTTCATCTTTGAAACTGTAATACCACCAGAGCCTGGCCTAAACTGGATATCTGGCAGAATACACCTCTCCCAAGGGGGAGTGATATATGGGGGGTCCAGCCTGAAAACAGCTTATGTATTCATTCGAAAATTGTTTCCCATAGAGAGGGGGGAAAATATTTTCACATGTACTCTGCCTATAAATTAAAACATTGAAAATATCAAAACTCTATCACATTCAATCCAAAAAAAAGCAAATTTGGGCCAGCTCCCATTAATCCTTTTTGAATTACACACTATAAGCAGAAAACACAGCTCTGTGGCTCTTCTGTTACTACCTTTGAAGAGCAGACGTATCTCAGTCAATAACATTTTCATATTTTTATTAAATTGAAACTAAAAAGAGTGTGCCACATTCTAGCACATTATCCAACATATGTACGTAAGAACCTAACACTTCAAGTACAGCACTTCCTTGACACCCATCACCAGGTGGTAGCACCAGGCTTGACAACTGACCCACCAGAGACACCCCCTCCCCACCACACTCATGCACTGCAAATTATTCACACCCAAAATCTGCTGTCCCACCACAGCATCTTGCTCACCATGCCACTTCTGCATTCAGTCCTGTGTAGTGTGTCCTGTTTCCTATTCAGTCCTATTTCAGTGAAAGCTCAGCTCTGCCACATGCTGACCCTCTTGTCCCCACTTCATCAAAGCACTGACCTGTGAGGACATGAGTAGTCCTGAGAGCCTTGAGGTCCAGCACTGGCTCAAATGTGTTACTGGATTAGAGCCAGTGTGTTTAGCATGTGACACAATCAACTTCTTGAGACTTTTAGACTGGTATGTTTTTTGGAGCATTTTTGTTCTGTGACTGCTCTTATTTGTTTTGACAAAGATACTGTGCTTATAAAGTTATCAGAGTTTTGCTTTTAGTCATTAATGAAAGCATTCATTAGCACATCATGGGTACATCCCTGTGTCTATAGATTACCGCGTGGAAAACTCAGTAATTGTAAAATTACGGATTCTGTGCCACTATTGTTGTTATTATTTGAAAATCTCTGATGGAATTGGTACAAAGTGCAGAAACTCCATTCCTCTTTCATCATTACCTGAACCTGTAAAGTGAGAAAGTATGCAAAAAAGGTCTAATAACTCACCATATTCCCCCACCCTGCTGTTACTACAATATAACTGCACATCTTGTTGTATATTATTACTTAAATAAAAGCATTGATACTAATATCCTAACATTTTTAACCGGAAGGATATTTTCTTTGTTGCATTGTAATGCTCTAAATTGTGTGCAATTACCCCTGCTTTCTTAGAAAGACTTAGTAAGGAACAAGCAGGAGCAATTAGAATAAGAACAGAAACATTAAGCATTAAGCAAAAGCAAAAGCATTGGCTTGCAAGGAACCTGCTGCTTATAGAAGACAAGATTATTGTATTCTTTGTTTAACACCCAGGCAGCAGAATGCAGGACCTGCTGGTAGTTTTTATGGCAATCTGCTGTCATATATCACATGAGGCTCCACAAATACTAGTAAAAAAATATACTTGCACTCCAGAGCAAACAAACTTCTTCCAAGCATTGTAATCAGAATGCATCATACCCAAGTGAGTGCAGGAAGGGTTCAATGAGTCAAGCTGTCCTAGACCCTAACTGAAAAGGCATAATCTGCTTAAAAGAAGCACCGAGGGAACAGAAATACTATCAGTTTCAATGACAATATCTGATTTATTTAACAGTCCCTCTATTCCTCAGCTCCCTGCATCCAAGATACCCTACAACCTTCTTGTCCATGCTTCCACATGGCCTGAGGCACACCAGAAACAAGGGGCTCTGTCATGACAAGCCAGTTTGTAAGTTTGGCTTTGTTAACCCAAGATTTGAAACCTTCACTGGGCCAAGCCTGCAGTACATGACACCCTTTAGTACTTAGCTTGGTGTTCATGTGGATTCTGTGAGACAAAGAGGAGCAAAGTCTGATGCTCTGCAGACACCCTCAGCATATGTCCCATGGGGAAAATTGATCCCATGCACAGATCCTGCCTAGCTCCTCTCCTTCTCATGGGTAGGTGGCGAGTGGTCCACAAGCCAAATGCTTTGCTCTGTTTGCTGTAGCCTGATTCTGGCTGCCACTGTAACCCATTCATGCCTAATCATAGGTTGCTTCAAGCAGAAGGAATGTCCAGGAAAAAAAAGCATTAATTATTCTGCTGGTAAATAGGAAAGTAAGGGAATTAAGTTGTGCTTATCAGGTACATGAGAAACCAATACAACCAAGAAGAATCCAGTCTCCCAAAACTTTTCTGCACAGGCAAGTACCTCATCACATGTGGTACCGTGCAGAAGTGTGTGGCTTGAAGAGATGATGTGATTTACCCAGGGAGAAAGAATGGGCATTCAATTCCAGTCTGAAATAAGGAACAAAAGCTATATGGTAAATCTATATGCAAAGAGATTTTGCCCTCATTCCTGAGCTAATTCAGTCTGTTAAAACTCCTGCAGTTTTCAATGAAGCAAAGATGGAACAATAAAAAAATAAGACAATTCTGTCTGGATGTTGCCAAGTGCATCCAGAACACTTGTTCCCTCTGCTTTTCTCTTTGCAGCACACAGGGACATATGTGAAAAGATGTGAGAACAGCATCAACAACACAGATAAGAATTAGCAGAAATACTGAACCTGAAAAAGATTAAATTGTTTTAATCTGATAAATTAAAATATCAGACTACAGAGTAGATTTCAATAGGAAAAAAAAAAACCAACGGTATGATGCTATTTCTGCTCCACACCTCATTTGTATTCCCTTACGAAACCAAGAGTCATCCTCACCTTTTTCTCTTTTATTTGGTATTAAATACAAATGTTTAAAAAGAATGCTGTTATCAAACATTGTAAGGTTTCCAGGTATTTATTTCATTATGTGATAAAAAGTATTTACCCCTATTGAACTAAGTTTAAATATGTACATGCACGCAATACACCCAAAGGGAAAAGCTGAATGTCATGGCCTAACCATCTACCTCTTCTAAGCAGTGGACTGTGCTTAGAAGAAAGCTTGATAAGAACTGGTCAAGAAAGGCGAGTAAATTAGATAGGAAACTGTCTTTATCAGATCTCTATGCTTCACAAGCATTCTGCTCTTCAGGTTTGGCTTCAGGAGTGAACAAAACCTGAAGAATATAATTCATAAGTATTTTGGCCAAAGGCTCCCAGCTAGTGCTAACACAAGAACGTGACTCCATTATAGGCCCCAACAGAGAACCTAACTATAAAATATCTCTGAGCATCTCATTACTTCTAAGTCTTCCATTTCTGCAGCTTAGACCCTGGCCAAGTGGCAGCATCCAGAAGCACTCTAAAAATTTACTGAAATAAGTATCTCAGTGCCAGCAGGGCTTTAAAAAACAGCTTGAATCTGAGTAATATCAACAATTAATTCTGGTGTGCTTCATATCCAGTTGTTCTAATGGAAAATTACTATATCTAAGTCACATTTAGATCAATTATTTAAACTACAGTTGTTGAGCTTTTGACAGGGTACCCTCCCTTCTCGGACCAGGGTAAAAGAGCAGGGGAGGCTGCTGTTCTGCTAAGTTCTTTATTTCATAGTCTCACAGCTTTCTTGAAGGCAGAGTTCAAAGGGGGTTACATGATAAAGCCAAGCAGCACCAGCAACAGCAGGCAAAACCAGCTTCTTCTATATGCTCTATATGCTCCATATATATTTTTCTTACAGAAGTGTGGATTATATTTGTTAATTGACCAATAAAATTGACACACGATTCTAGTTTTCCTTTTCTTAACCTATCCTGGTCTAATTCTAACAGTCATAAGCCTTACACAATTGTTACATAGGTATTACACAGATTTGTGTATACAGTTTCTATCAGTTCTTATTGTTTATGTGAACACTCTTATCTAAAAAATGTGAACAGTATAATTCTATCTATATTTTGCCTAAAGTAAAGAATTTTGTGAAAAGGTAACACTGCTGCAGCAAGAACTGTGTTTAAGGTCTCTGCTACAGCTTTTTAATGTTTAGCATACATTTCTACTAAAAGTTTAAAAGGTCTATATTTCTATTTCACTTTGGTGTGGCTTCATGTATCTCATCTTGTCTAAAGGTTTTAATTCAATCCCTGTGCTTTGGCTTCCCTCTGGGCCTGAGTCCAGAGGGGCTTTCACTCCAACATACAGTGAAAAAAAAAGTGGTTATAAGCAATACACAGTTTTCTTTCTTTTTGAGAAATATTTCTATAGTTCTATTTCTTGATACTCAATTCATTTATAGAGTTATAATCAAAACCTACTTCATTTACAATACCTGTTTGATATCTAATCTATTCAATACAGTAGCAAGTTATAGATGTGCTGTTCCATATCTGTAAGATAAAACAAATGTTAGTCACCTAAAACATCTAACATATAAAAAAAATACAAAAGCATAATGATGTTATCTTGTTAGTATTATATATATGCAAACATTCTGTAGACATTTCAGCCAGGAATAATAAGAGATCCTCAGAAGATAGGAGCAAGAAACCAGCAGGCTTTAGCCCAAACTGCAGACCAGACTAAACTCCTATAGAGTAGGTCAATCAAATTTATACCACTCCAGAGTATTACTTCCAACACTTTTTAAAATCACCCCAGCACAAGTAATATGCAAGTATTACTACAGGATTACTATTACTCACCGCAAGAAAAACATAATTTACGGCATTTCTTGTTTAGTCGTGGTTTTCCTGGAAGTATCTGCTCAAGTTAAGATTGATTTGGCTAGTCTATATCAGCCAGAGAGCAAAAGCAAAAATTCTGCTATAGAATATATGAACCCAGTAATGAACAGGGAACTTTTCATTATAACACTTGAAGGAAAAATTCTGGCAGCATACTAAATATTTAAAGACAGCTCTGGTAGCTCATGTACATGTGTGAGCAAACCAGAAAGATTTTAAAGGTACCAAAAATAATCCAGGATGGTTGAAGGCAGAGAAATTGTTAATAATAACAAGATATTCTTTAACAATTTGGTTGAATGAGGCTCTGAGCAACCTACTCTAGGGGAAGGTGTCCCTGACCATGGCAGTGGGGGGATTGGAACGAGATGGTCTTTGAGTCCCTTCCAACCTAAACCATTCTAGGATTCTACTGAGCAGCTCAACAGCATTAGACTGTGTCCTGTGGAGCTTTCTCTGCACTCATATTCAAACCAGTGCTCGTACCTCAGCGCTGGTGTTTGGCACATTCAGCCCAGCAGAAAACCCTCGCTCCTTTTCCCTTGTTTGTCTCCTTCTTCTTGCACAGCCTGTACAGGTCCCAGTGGAGCAAAAGCATTGAAATGGTACAAATCCCTGCTCTGCCTTCAGGAAGGGAGCACTTGTGCTAGGGACACTTGCAGTTACTCAGATAGCACTCGGTCCATCTGACCTAATGGTATCTGTCTTTCCATTAATTACATGGAAGTGGCATCATTTGTTAAGCTGGTGTGAATGTATGACACTGGCATATCAGGTCCCCTTAAAAATACATATGAGTAGGCAGAGATAAAGAGAAAACGAGAAAGAGAAATCTTGAGACTGAAGAAGAAAGGCACTATTAAACACTTTGTACTTATCTTGCTAAGGAAGAGCTTTGTTCCAGGGGGGAAAACTCTCTCTTTGAAGCTATCCAAACAGTAAACAGCCCATTTTTTAAACAGTGGCGTATCTACAGCAATGCGTACATCAGAGGACTGGCATGAAGAAAGCATTTTTTCTTAGAGATAAAACAGCACAAAGGGTCTTTTGCACTGGTGATAATTTGGATCTTCTGTTTTACTTGGATTTTCACGGAAAATCCAGAAAAAGTCTAACAATCCCTTGGAAAATATATATTTATTAAGAAGTGCTAAGTATGCTGATGCACTGCTTCTTGCAACATGTTCCTCTCCAGATAGAAATAATAAAGGCTTCAAAGGCTTCTCATCATATTTGTACTCTCTGTTTAAAGAGACATGAGGGCTCTTACGCATTACAATTGTCAGGACAGATGTTTTGGTGTTATAAGTCCAAAATGAGGATGGTTTCTACAGCCCAGCTGCTTCACACAAATGCTTGAGCTCTCAGCCATGCAATCACGTGCTGAGCTGGCAAGCGGCACAAGGGATAAGGAGAGATTCATTCCTTACAGATTCTAAAGATCCATACCCTAAAGATCTTAACTTTCTTAGGGAACTTTTTCTCTCTATGGGCAGGTCTCCTGCACCACGTAAGCCCTTCAGGTTTGCCCACAAGGCAAGAGATGGGTTCCAGGCCTGCTTTCATTTCTGGGGAATGAAATCTCCACAGGAGAGAAGCAAAGGCAGATACCAGACTCAAGAGGGCAGAGGATGAGGAGCAAAGGGGAACACGATTGCAGTTTCATACTGGAACCTCTCCTCAAAGACAAGGAACTCAGCTGAGCTCCTTCCTGCAGAGGTGCAAGATCTAATTCTTCCTTCAAAACTTAAAAACACCTTCTAGCCTTTAGCTGGGTGAAAATAGTTCTGCTGACAATAATTCATAATCTGGGAAGGTGTTAAAAAATATAATCTGTATTATACAGTGATGCCATCCCAGATGTTCAAGCTTCTGCAGAGCAGAAAGCTGCCACATTAAATTATTTATTCTAGTTTTGTGATTTAAATGGAGAGACCAACATTACAGCCTTGGCAAACAATGCAAGTGAAAATAGACACTGTAAAAAACACCATGATTTCTGCTTCTCATGCAGCAACCACCCATTGATAAAAGGTGGCATGTGTTTCTCTCCTTCACAGGCTCACTAGTAAATAATCATCAATTTACACATTCTAGCACAATACCTCTGCTTACAAATTGCTTCTTCAAAGACTTCCTTTTCCCCTGGAAGAACCACTTCTAAGTGTGTTGAAATTACATCTTATTCTTTTCTTTGAAAGGTCTCTCACTGCACAGCTAAATAAAGAGAGATCATTTGCATAATTCTTCTTTTTAAATTACTTCAGGTTGATACACGTTCTTTAGTGAATTGTTATTCAGCAGGACATGGTCAGATGCAGATAAAGTGCTATAGAAGGTGGAAGTTAACATCCTCAAATCTGATCAAATAACATTTCAGTTTTAAACTGATACTGTAAATCACAAGGAATTACAAAGCTCTAACTTGATTCAGCTGTTGAAACAGACTTAATATCTGAGCCCCCTTTCGTTCAACAAAAGATTCTGCTCTGTGCCTTTCTCAGGCTTGTAGCAAGCACAGATTGTCATCTCAGCAGTCCCTCACAGCCAGATGGATTATTTCCCTGAGTGGGCCTGATCTTTGACTATATGCTGACTATAAAATAATTGTATTTAATATAAAATTATTATACAATTGCATTTACATTACATGTATAAAAGCAATAATAATTAAACAGTTGCTTTGTAAGGATATTTTCAGTTTCTTTGATTGCATCAAACTGTTTAATAACTTCATAACTTAAAATGTTCTCATTTCCTTTAAAAATCTACGGATCTGTTATTTTCATTGTTGATATTGAAAGAAAACTTCCGTAGGGTTTTCATGAAGCTTCACAAGACTTGTGCAAAGGCTTGATTCTGCCTATCAAAAAATGTGAAGGCACCCCAAACCCCACATTGCAGAGGCCACATCTAGAAAAACACTTACCACTTGTGTTCACATTAATATTAAACCTAAATACCACAGTCTGAAAAAAAGCATGGTCTTAATCTCATTGCTTATCTCTTACCAAAATTCTCATGGCAAGCACACAAGAATAATCTGTCAAGGGAAGTTGTGCAATGACCATTTCCTGGTATTGCAAAAACAATTTTGGAATAGATGCAGTTCAGAGCAATCTTTCACTGCTAATAAAAAGCTGAGGCTACCAAGAGTCTTATCTCTGGTATAGTAGCACCTGGACCAGAAGAAAACAAATCCCCAGCAGTCATTTCACTTAAATCCATATGCATTCACACACATATTCATATCCTGAATAAGGATAAAGGACTCATGGAACTCTGAAATGTCATATATTTGCAGTATAAAATATGCAAGCCGAGTGTGCAGTGGGATTTTTGCATTGAGCTTTGAGCTTTTCAGATGTCTGGACCTCTTCTCTCTTAACCTTCTCTCTCTTCTGGTCTCGGCCTGAAATGGAGCCAAAGCACAGTAGGCAGCTCTGTCCTGGTGTCATTAGAAAATGGGCAGCAAGCAAGAGCAGGTGGATGTAAATCAGGATGGTTCTGCTGGGGCGAAAGGAATATTTCTTCACAGTCAGCATTACAGGATCTTAATGCACTTCTTATGTGAAGAGCAGAATCAGAAATAAAAGTGTTTGGCCATAGTGCCTTGGTTTGTTCCCACAAGACTGGGGATGCCTAAGGCAACTTTCCTTCAAACTTTGGATAAAATCATGGCAATTCCCAGAATCATGCCAAATATTGCAGGGCTTTTCCATTGACTCAGATGCTGAAACCAGTTGAAAGTTTATGAAGACTTCTGTCTGAACGGATACAACCTACAATAAAAATCACATATTTTTCACATAGTTCCAGACTAAACTCAGCAGCTGGATCCACACTGTCTTTGGGCTGTCTTTAACACTCCCAAGGAGCTAGCAAACATCTCCTGGGAAAAACTTGACTCTGGGTTCATCACCCAGTGTTACACCTGCCCACATGTACCATTTTTGATCTTCTCTGCTTCTCAATTTAATGCTATTTACCCACTAAGAAGCACACTTGTCACAATCCAGGCTCACTGAAAAGTCTCAGTGAGTCAAGGATGTTACATGCCAGTATCAAGAGTAATAACACTGTGAAAATGAAACTTTACTGCTAGTTCCCTCTTAGGGGACTTAACAAATAACATTAGCCTAAAGCATAACTAAGTACATTTTAACACAGTTCTTTACAATAGGGGTTCAATTACCCACAGCTGATTTTTTTCACTGTAGTCATAAATTTAATACCATATAATGACTCAGTGAAGAGCAAACTGATGGGTAATTTCATTAAGACTAGAGCTGTTAAGAACACTTTCAATTAAACATTCTTTCTTCTGAAGATACATTTTTGTCAGAATGTAAATATTTTGCAGTTAAATATTGATTTCAAGAATTTATAATGAAAAATGTTTCATGGATCAGGATGGATTCTCCAAACACCTCAGGGAATAAACAAAACAAAACTCTGCTCTTTCAAGTGCAGATCTGGTATTTTAACATAGCTCTGTTTTAGAAAGTAAGTTTGAAGAACTCTGATTTCTTTCAGCACAAACCAGGAAAGACTTTCCAAAACTTCATTGGAAATGGAGTTCTTTGATCAGCTCTAACACTGACTCATTACTTTACATATCTGGGAAATAAATACTGCCATTGACAGTGAATTTTGGCAGGTTCTTTTATATTCCCTGGACATCTGGTGGAAAGAAAAAAGCAGCAAATGTTAGGTGATATCTGGTTAAATGTTTAAATTGTATTAATTGTATCTGTTAAATGGACTACACTGTTTATAGACAAATGTTGATTTACTTTTGTGTGTTCATCAATAGTTTTGATCTTGTATTGATAACATGGTTGAAGCTATACTGCACCTCTATTAGAATGAAATACTGCTAAATGTAATAGTTGTCTCTCTACTTGAAAAAGTTTCAGGGAATTCAAGGAAAAGTTGGCTTAGACAACACAGATAATGGGAAAATAATAGCACCAAAAAAGTTAGAAGACAACACAAACCCTAAGAAGTACTGGGAAATTAAAAACCAATGTGCAAAATGAGACAAAAATATATATTTAGAAGACAGTTACAGATAAACATTTAAAAATAGATGTAACTTTGATCCAAGGTCTGAAAGGTGTCAACTGCCAAGTTCTAAGTAAAATTCTTACTTTCTTCCAAAAAATAAATTTAAGTAGAGGGCGCAAGTATCATTCTTCAACTCAGTATGGCTGTGTAGATGCTCAGAACGTCTCTAAAGTTTCTATCTCCAACAGAATTTTCAATCTCCCAATAAATATGGACTCCAAATAAATACAGGATCTTACACTGATCTCAGAAAACTCAACATTAAACATCACTGACTTTGCTGCTGCTAAGAATGCTTTTGCATTTTTGAGTCTAGTCAAGCATCTAGAAACATTCTTCTAGAAATGAGACAAAGAAGGAATCAGAAGACAGCCATGCTGTTATGAAGAAGATTCCAGTTTAGTTTACTATGCTGGGCAGTTACTAGAAATAATCCCCTGCAGTTAAAGGCCTGACCCAGCACAAACTGAGCTCAGAAGTTTTCAGTGATTCGTATATTCTTTGGACCAGAAAAACTCATTGCAACAGAAGACCTCTTTCTCACATAAGTAATTCAAAGTAAAGAGTTTTACATGCCTGGAAATCTGCACCTGGGCCCCAGGGATGTGCAGCATCACCCTCTGCCTCCTCTGTGACCTCCAGCTGTTTCAGAGCACAGAGGGCTCACAGCTTTATTTTACAGCACTTTCTTACAGACAACTGTGGGAGAGAAACACAAACCACCAACTAGACACCAAGCCTTCCTCCTATGAAATCAGCCTGAAACACCCCTGGACATCAGGAAGATTCAAATAACACTCTATTTTACCCCAGCATGGGACTCAGGGATGCAGGTAGATTTTTTTCCCTATTTTATATCTTCATTTTATGCCAAGTTAAAGACAGACATCACCTACAGTTTATGCAGATTCCTTCCTCTTCTTTCTAGAATTAATATTCACATAACATAAAAATTGTTAAATCGTAGCAAAACATCAAAACCACGTAGTTTCTGAGTAAACCAGAGTATTGGTTTGGGACCATCTTCCTCCTAGTGCTTTTCTCCAGTGAGTCACTGGCTGTGTGTTGAGACTCAGGCAATTCCTAAGTGACATTAGAGAGACATTTCTGAAACCTTCTCTTAGCAGAATCATTAGGCATATTTATTTTTAAAAAGCCACTTCATAAGATCCCCTCTCCCTGAAACTGACACTTAAAAAAATCAAATATGATGAATAAAATAAATGAAAGGGTGCAGAGTGTGAGGGAATTCCCCGTAAAATGGGTTTTTTTTAAAGTGAAAAAAAAAAGGAATTTGAAGGCTGCAGTGCAGGGAAAGTGTTGTTTATAGCAAACTGTGATATGCAAAGAAAATTGGCCAGGTGAAAGCATATGATTGTGTTACAGCAAACGCCAGCTAAATGAATATCTGGCACTAAATAAATCTCTTAATAAAATTACTGCACTCTAGTACCCTACACACTCTGCATATGTAATAAAACTCTTTAAAATGAATAGCTGATAAGAAAATGAACCTGTTCAGGGAATGAATAAACACACTTTCGCATATACACACAGAAATACCAAATGGTGAAACATACTCATAGTGATTATCAGACTGTTAAAATAATAACCCTGTGAAACAAATAAATCTGCCCCACAGCAAATTATGTCTCTGCTGTACTTACGGTGAAACCTTCTACAAACACCTGATAAAGGAATAAACCTTTTAAAGGAATAAATTGACTGTACAGTAAGGTTATCCGCAGATTTACACTGGACTGCAGTGATAAACTCTCTTTTTCATTAGTCCAATAGATCATAGGATATACAGTACTTACAAATGTTTCAGCATTAAATATAAGCTGGAATGCTCTGCTGTATGTATGCATTTGAGGCCAGAGGGTCAATAAATAGACTGAATGTTGCTTCACAAAATATCTGTCAATGTGCATTAGCAGAATACCTGATGGAGAGATGAGCTGGCTGTAAAACATGCCCTGCACACCCAAACCTCCAGCCCACAAATGCTAACAGTAGCCTGGGGCTCAGCAGGGCTAAAAATCACATGAGTTATTTAGATGCTTCACATCATGCACACAGAATTTAAAAAAAAAAAAAAAAACGTTAATACACATTTCTGCTGGTGGGTTTTAACATTTCTAGATATGTGTGCCCAAGAAATGGACAGACCCAATGCCGGAGACCCATGCCACACTCTGAAAAATCAAAGTGCAAGAGATGTTGTGAGCAAAGGCTACAATAGAACAACAGACCTTCCCCATGGCCATGGCACCCAACATGTCCTTGCATTGCTCCTACACAGAAAAGAGAATGAGTCAGGATCAGGCCCCAGATCCATCTTTGGGGACAAGAGCTGTTTCTTAATCATAATCTCTAACAAAATGCAGAAAAGAACGTTTCCCTCAGGAGATAAAAAGCCAAAATCATCACTATTGGATGAGCTGTTATCAAATGAATCCTATATTAAATGTGGACAGTTTTGAGGGTCAGAAAAGAAAGATTCAACACTCCACTCCCCACTAGACAACCAAAAGGAAGACAGGAACAATCCTAGTTCATAGAATTATAGAACAGTTTGCATTGGAAGACACCTCCAAAGGCCATTTAGTTTCAACCCCACTGCCATGGGCAGGGAAGGCTTCCACTAAACCGGGGTGCTCAAAGTCTGGTCCAATCTGACTTTGAACCCTTCCAGAGATGGGGCATTCCATCCCAATTCTCCCTCCCAATTTCCGGCAGACACTGCTTTAAGTGGCAACATTTGAGACACAAATGTTGCTCAGAGCAACAAGGCCCCACAAGGGCTCTGCATGGGAAGCACAGAGCATCCTCTGCCCCCAGTCCTGCCGCTGTCCCTCCTCATGCAGCCAAGTGCTTTCTCAACCTTCTGGTGTAAACCACATAACTAGGTTAAATAAATCCTCAAAAACACCCCCCAAAAAACATAAAACCTACACATTTAAATTCCTAGGGAGCACAGGCAAAGGCGTCTCCAGGCTCCTGGAGCAGTCTGTTGACTCAGCTCAAGCCCTGAGCTAAAAGGTGAAGAAAAGGAGAAAGAAAGAATGAGAAAACTCCTATGTTCTTGCCACTGTTCCAGAAAAGGGGAGGGACAAGCAAGTAATGTGGAGAACAACTAAGATGAAATGTGATGTTGAAATGAATAAGTAAGTTCATTATATTCTACAACATGATAAGACTTTGCAGGCCTGATTACAACATTAAGGGACGGTGCTGCAATATTATAAATTACAGGGTGAAGCACTCCTGTTTCTGTCTCTATATTTCTAAGGTGGGAGAAGTTAATTATTTTTATAGGTCTAGATATTGCAAGGATGAGGATATCAGAATATCTTGTCATCAACTCTAAAGACAGGAGTGAAGAAGAGGAGGAGGGGAAGGGGGGAACCACCCCATTTAAAGAATATTATTATAAAAATACTAAAAATGATATATAGATTTTTTGACCTACATCCATCATTTTTACATGCCTAGGTACTTCATGCCTTGTCTCCATAAACCATCAGTCTGTTATTTTTCATGAGGCTGAGAGTAAATGGCCAAAACTTAAGACTTCGAAATTAAAAAAAAAAAAAAAAAAAAAAAATGTATATGTATATATATAAATAAAATCAGTATGAGCAAAAAGGTTAATGGGAATTTGTATGATTTTATTATTATTAAGGAAAACAAGGAGAAGAACAGCATTTCTACCACTCTAAGTGGCCTGTGGTACAATCAGTAACCCTGAAGTATATTCAGCAATCTTCTTTTTTTTTTTTTCAATTGCCCACCGCAGCCTATATTACAAATACATAAATCATAATGTTTCAACAAAAGCAAAATTTAATTTTCTCCTTTCAGCTGTTATCTGGGCCGGGTGGTATATGGCAGGCTGCGGCCGAGTCATTTATTACACTTGCTGAATGGATAATGGCAGGGAGAGTCTATTATACCCAGCTTTGTTAGGGCTCTGAATGTGCTACTGAAACCTGTGGCAGTCTAAATCTCTTTACATCTGTAATAGATACACAGCACTCTATTATTTCATGCCAGAGCAAAATTAAATAGTTGTGGGGAGGGGGAAGGGGAGGAAGCAGGGCTGGGGGGAGCAGAAGGGCTCTGGGGATGGCGCAGGGCGCTTTGCTGAAAATGTGTTAAAGGCAGCGGGGGCTCTGGGACTCGTGCTCACCTCAGATACATTTTTGGTTTGCATTTGAAGAAGCCAGTCTTAAACGAGCACTGCCTCTGTGCTCAGCTCATGCAGTGAAAGGCACCTCCTCCAAGGGGATATTTTGCAGGATAACAACAACCTTCCCATGCCCAGCCATGGTGCAGCCCAAAAAAATCATCTCTTGTGCCCATGTTCCTCCCTCTCTGAGGGCATCTGTTTGTCCTTGGCATTCATTGTGTGGGCAGCACCTGCTTTACCAGCTTTAGCCAGGCACCAGGGGCAGGAAGGGGATGTGGAGGGAGCTTGCACCTGAAGCTGGTGGCCACAGAGCAGTGTTTCCAGACTCAGGGTTGCAGAAGGGTCTCCTTCCTTTCATCATATGCTAACACTGGCTCAGGAAAGCACTGCCCATCCCCTGATCCTCCCCCTCCCACCAGAAATTACCAAGATCCATCAGGCAACCTCACATCTCCATTGGTGGCTCCCTCACTAATGCCTTGTCCAACAAACTGCCCCAGCCCAGGAGACCTGCAACAGCACCCAGTGCCCTGAGAAGATGCTCATCTGAAAAAAATTATTTTTCTGCTAATTCTGAAAAGAGGAAATACTAGAATTCTAGACAAATACATGATTATTATGAAAAACTGAGTTTTGTCCTTGGAGGGTTTCTTAGTTGTAAATTTTATGGGCAAATGCATCAGGCGACATGGTTTATGTACAAACCAAGGTTCACACAACCTCGTCTGGCCACAAATTTGTGTTTGGTTTGAGTACAAGCCCAGCCTGTAAAGCAGCCTCCAGGAGGAGGTGAGGGCTGCAGCATACTGGCTTCCCACCAGCACAAACACACAGAGACAGGAGGCTGCAGGAGCTCTCCAGCTCACTGACCTCTCATACGGGATTTGCCTGGCTGCCCAGCTCAGGAAGAGTAGGTTACAAAGAGGAAGGGCTGATTCTTCAGAGCAGGAAGGTGTTTATTGTTTATTAGACCTGCTGTCTTCTTGACAGCTGAAACCATTAGATAATGGAGGGCAGAAGGCAAAGCCTTCGGTGACAGTGTCCATAACAGCCTTTTCAGGGTGTTTGTGGCAACAGCACTTTTTTACACTATTCCTGTTCTGTTCCAGCACCACAGAACATGCTCTCTATACACACTTAGTGGAGACATGATTGCATCCTTCCCATGGTGCCTCCAACCAACAGCTGCAAAAAGAAAGACAAAGCAGTCCACTGGGGCTCCAGCAGCCCCCACAACACCAGCTGGGTGGGACTTTGGGAAATGCAGTCCCTGGGTTGTATTTGAGGTATAGAATCTTATTATCATACAATGGTTTGGGCTGCCCTGGGGAACATCAGCTGTCCAAGAAGACTTTGCACACATGGAGAAGGTGCCCATGACTGTCTGGGTTAATGCATATGGTTGTGTTTCCCTCTGGTGGCTGGGATCAGTGACTATGGAAATCTCTGACAGAGTTCTCTCCAAAATCTTCTTTGGTTTACATGGTACAGACCCACGTCACAAGTGTGGTATCTGTACACATGAGGTGGCTTTCATTAGATGGGCATATGCCCTAGACACAGCACCTGAGCCCATGGCTGCAAAGCATGGGCCTCTAAACAAAAATCACCTTGTTAAGACTCATTTCCTAGGAAATACTCCTAACAAGAAGCAAGAGAGCCTTGAAGCAAATAAAAGTGGCTGGACCTCTGCTGCCCTGCACAGCATCCATGGGATAACATAGCAATGCCCTTTGCAGTGTTGTGCCCAAGAGACCCAAAGACAAGCAAATCTGAGACAAAAGAACAAGCTTCACTAAAGTTAGCCCAGACAACCTTATTATTCCCCCCAATAAAAAACAGAGTTTATCTTTTAGCTCCCCTTAACTCTATTATCAAGCAAGAATTCTCTTGCTGCTTTACTTGTAATAGCATTGTCCTCCTCTCAGATAACAAGAAGAGACTTACCCCATCCTCCTACCTGCCAAATCTTCAACCAATCTCAAGAAAGGGGATTAAAACTGCTACTGGGTGAGGCTGCAGTTGCTCTGTGCCTGCTCGCTTTTTAAAAAGCCGTCTTATCTATGCTCGGAGAAGTAAAGGCTGTTCCCTCAATGTGTTGCTTTTTTATCATGAACAGGCTCTTTCACCATCACACTTCCGAAGCAGATTGATTCAATCTGCAGATAGCAGTGTCCCACTCCCTAGAGGATCTAAAAGCCCCACTACTCCAAACGTTCCAGCAGAACATTTTGTCTTTTATCATTATAAGGGCTCCCACAGCGGAGGAGATAGTTTAGCGCTTTTCTCTTGGAAACAGAGCTGGGGAAGGGCAGATAGTTTCTTGATTTTCAGGGAAAATCTATTGACTGTTAGGCAACAACTCCCACTTGTTTCCATGCTCTGAATCAAAGGATAGCTTGGGTTCAAAGGGACCTTAGAGATCATCCAGTTCCAAACCTCATGCCACGGGCAGGGACACCTTCCATTAGATCAGGTTGCTCAAAGCCCTATCCAACCTGGCCTTGAACATTTCCAGGGATGGGGCAGCCACAGCTTCTCAGGGCAACCTGTGCCAGTGTCTCACCACCCTCACAGCAAAGAATTTCTTCCCAATATTTAGTCTAAACCTATATTCTATCTGTTTAAAGCCATTCTGTCTTGTGCTATCACACAAGCTTCACAGTTGTATTGAAACATATGACAGAGTGGCACTAACGTTCTCCCAAAGTATCAGAGCCAAGCCCTGAGTTACAAAGACCTTTTGGACAGATTTGCTGCATCTTTTGAATTTTTCAAGGGCAAGCATGCAAACACAGTTTCAGTAATAAATGCATGAGATTGGCTGTACGTATTACGTCAGGCTGAAGATTAGGAGGATTAGTTCTAACCAGGATTCAACATTTGAAAAAGTCTGTTTGCATCAAATAGTTTGAGAAGTTCACCAATTTTGTGCTTCTTATTCGTGAAAGAATTGAGATATAAGTAGCACCACAAGGCATGAAAACAAACTTCTTGTTGACAAGGTTATGGAGGCCAAGTGCCTCTACAAGTCCACCCACACATTCACGGCACTGCATATGTTCCCAAGACTGTTTGGCACTTCCTCAGGGTTTTGTGAATTTGGTGGTGTGCTGACAGAAAGGTGAAAAAAATGGGATCTGAACATCTGTCCTCCCAGAAAAAAAGCAAGGGTATAACTCCTGCTTCAGTATTCTGGAATTTTTATTTTTTATTTTATGAGTCCTACTGCTTCAAAAAATGGTGCAGCCAGGCAGAGAAGGATAATTTGCCACAGCATCAAAAATATTTCTCTTTACAAACTTTTCTTTTAAGACAATCTGGTATTAACCTTCTGAGCATTCTTGTCATCTTTTAAGTGCTCAGCATTCTCTGAACCTTCCTAAATTGCCACCAGTTTTATTCTACAGCAATGAACATCAAAGAATAACTGTCCCTTGTGGGACTTTCTATGCTGTGATAACTTTCTTTTCATTGAACACGACCTCATTCTCATCTCTCATCACCTTATTCGCATCTTTCTTACTCAGAACAAAAATTTCCCAGCTATTTCTCCTCCATGTTATACTCATTTTCCTGGCACTTATTCATTTCTCCTCTGGATTCTCATATAATAAAAGAGTACCAGATTCCAAATACTGTCCACAAAATTTTTTTTAACTTCTTATTCCACATAAAATCTTTGTTAAGGATAACCAGAACTCAACAGTATTTACAACTATCATATCTATGCCCATATTATACACAAAACTGAAAAAGCAGCTGATGTATCTGTTGACAGTAAAAGACTAAGAAGGAATGGGTCACTTTGGTTAATTGGCTTTCCACATCACTTGTACTGTTCCACAAAAAAGTTCTGATATTAGGAGAAGCCATCACTGAAACTGCTACGGTAACCCAATTTCTGGACTAGCTGAGGACCCAGTACCTCACAGAATAAAGACATTTGAGCAAGGCTCCAGAAATGCAGCATGAACACAATGCAAACAATCAGAGCTGGGGCATCTCTGTAAGCAGCTCTCCTGCTAAAGGGCCATGTCAGCTCTTTGAGCTTGCAGGGATTTTATCTCTACTAACTACTATGTCATGCAAAAATGTGATGGCAAATTTATAATAGTGAGATTCCCGAAAGGAATCTAAAGGCGGCTGTCCTCAAGTTCATTTGGAAGTCTATGGAAACTGAGAACCTGCCTTACTGCTGGTCTGTTTGGAAAACTCCATCCTGAAACATTGAAGACATCCCATCTGTATCTCATGGCATTTTGTATGAAAAATTATTTATATTTGGCACCTTGGTAATATGGCTCCAGCCTCAAAGGAGGTTGCATTGCCCCTGTCCTCAGCACTGCACAGAAATCCAGGAAAAAAATTATTATTGTAATGTTCTTGTATTTTATAATCTAAACCAAGAAGAAAGGAAAACTCTATCAGAAAACACATCCAACAAATGATCATGTAGAGAGTTCAACTGATGTAAAATAGATTGCCATCCCCCAAAAAATTTAAATTGAACCTCAGCTCCCAATTTCTTGACAGGAAACACTGTCCCATGCATTTCATTTCCTTCAGTGAAAACACAGAGACAATTTTTAAACATGTATTTTAAAAGAAATATGAGCATACTGATAACAAACAAACAGATACAATTTTTCAAATAGCAAAGATAAACACAGACACACAAACTTCTAAAAGAAATGCTGCTGATGTTAACCATGGTTGGAGTACTGATCCAGTGATCAGAGCCACTTGCTTCTTCTGTTTCCAAGGCTTATGTGGGTCCCACAGGAGCTTCCACTTAAATAGGGGAGGGATTTCGTCTCTAAACAACAAGGCTAGTGTCAGATGTAGCTGACACACCAGGAGTAGAGGTTATAATTTCATGAGGCATGAATGTTTTTTCTAATTTCAACCAATTAAATCAAACCCTCAGTCTGAGGCCCATAGTGCATGGTCCCTGAAATGACCATTTACCATGTACATCAGAAACTCAAGAGGTTTCCTTTTCTGTGTTATTTCCTCAGCCCAGTGACTAGATGAAAGAAAATCACTGAAGCGTGAGGTCTATAACAACATAAAATAAAATCAGAGATGAAGGTTTCCAATGCATATTTTTTAATGCTGTTACATTGCTTAATTTCAAAGCTACACGCTCAAACCCATGTTTTCTGTTGAGTCCTGTTAGACTGCAAGAAAAGAATTTACTATGTAGATTTGTAATTATTTCTTTGTAGGGGAAATAGCAGTTTACAGTACCTGGGATTAAATGAAGGGCTGCCTTCTCAGCTATAGCTAAAGAATCACACTTACACCTTTTGCAGCATAAATAAAATGGCTGAAAAAGAAATGTGCAATATTCCTGAGATTCACAGGAAGTTCAGGATCCAAGTTCCCCCTCCTCCCCACCATGCCAAGGAATTTAAAAGTCGCATAGAGTTTCAGGACTCCAACAATAAAACTTAAAGACACATCTCCAATTGCTCTGTCAGCTGCAGACCCTGGTTTCATGAACACATGTCTACAAGGAGACATTTCCATTTTTGCAGCTTTCCCATGAGGCTCTACCCACTTATCACCAACGGCAAATATTAATGCAAAGTTATTGACCCAAATCACAAGATATTTGTATTGCAGCTCTTCCATGCATTTGAACACCAAAAACCTCCTGACTCATGGGCAAGGCCAATTTCTTACCAGAAAGAGCAGGAGGAAAAATAAAACAAGTAATTCCTTGCATCAACATTTTTGTCTATACAAGTTCACCACACTTCCTACAATACTACCTCTAAAATAGCAGCCTGGAAAGGCCACAGCCAAGAAAACCACCATGTGCCAAGTGCTTTTGGCTTCACACAAGGAGGAGATGCATAATACTTGGATAGAGAAGAGTTTCAACAGCCCACTGTGGCTCAATAAACAAGAATCCAGATAATATTCCTGTTTATCTTGCAAGGTTAATGAATGGCCCTGAACAGGTCATTCTCACTTATCATTAATCCAGTTTGTCAAACAGAGAAGCTGATATAACTTTTATTTTAATTCAAAGACATAAAAGAGATATTTGTATTAGTATTGCTAATGTTAATACTGAAGGAACAACACATTTCCCAAAAAAAGAACCTACAGTAAATAGTTGTAAGCCAGTGGTAATCATAGATGTTTCCCTAATATTAGATACTCCCTGCCTCAGAAACCATTCAAAACAAAATACACCCAGACAGATTGCAACCTGGCATTTCATTTCTGTCTCCCCATTTTCAAGAGAAAAATCATCCTTATTAGCCTATCAAGAAATTCTAAAACACAGGGAGGTCTGAGACATGAAAATTACTGCAAATAAGAAACTTCTGTGATTTCTGAGAGAAAATCTTATTAATTTATCATGTTACTATTTTTTCCTCAGTTTCTATCCTGAGGTAAACCCTACAAGACTCTGTGCAATTGGACACTAGGAGCTGCACAAACATATAATAAATCACAGGTTCTCACCTCTGCCAGAACTGAGGAGATTTCAGTGATTAGCAATCACAGATGAGTTTTGCTTCAGATAAGAAAGAATCCTTCCTGTTGGGAACAGTGCAAACATGGAAGTAAAGATCTGTGGAAAATTGCAATCAACAATCTGCAGTTAAAAAAAATAAAGTTGTTTCAATAAGCTATATGTTGATTCCATTTTAACAGTAGACAACAGAATCTGGGATTATACTAAGTAGTTCCTGTTGGAATTTAAATATAGTGAGATAATCAGGGAGCAAACATATCTTTTCTCACCTTCATATCTTCAGTCCCACTTTAATTTTCCCTTCCCGAAGTATTCATATTATAGCAAAGAGGATTACAGGGAAAAAACTACTGGCAATAGCAGGTAATGGAATATAAATGCTTTCACCTCTGGGTCATCAATTAAAATCCAGTCCCAATTGGTAGTGACTAAACATCATTACCCTCTGATAGCTGTTCAATTGCATATTTGAAATGGAGTTCCAGCTCTCCAAGCACTGCAAAAGCTCCTGCTGGGGCTCACACAAGTCAACCAACACTCTGGTGGTTTTAGAAAAGACCCCAGGGAACTGAGATCATATGGAGAACAGAGATTGCATTGGGGTTTGGTGGTTTGGCCTTAAACCCCCTCCCCAGATCTTCTCCACATGGACCCTGATTATCTTGTTATGTCCTGTTCTTCCCAGCCAATGTGTTCAGTCCTGTGCCTTGGCCTCCCTCAGGAGCACTAGAGAAGAGAAGGCTTTGGGATGACCTAATTGCAGCCTTCCAGTACCTGAAGGGAGCCTACAAGAAAGATGGAGAGAGAATATCTATGAGAGCATGGAGTGACAGGACAAGGGGGATGGCTCTAAATTGGGACAAGGCAGGTTTAGGTTAGATATTGGGAAGAAATTCTTTACCATGAGGGTGCTGAGGCACTGGCACGGGTTGCCCAGAGGAGTAGTGGATGTCTCAACCCTGACAGTGTTCAAGGACAGACTGAATGGGGCTTTGAGCAACCTGGTTCAGTGGAAGGTGTCCCTGCCCATGGCAGGGGGGTTAGAACTGGATGATTTTTAAGATTCCTTTCTACCCAGGCCATTCTGATCCTACAACTGGAGTAACTGGGATAACTACAGAGTGCATACTTCAGATGCTGGTAAGAGAACTTCTCTTTCTTGCTCCTCTGATGCATCTTGGACAGAAAAGGAGATTTTGGCACTGAAGTTACTTTAACTTTCTCCATGGATCCTCAGTTTTGCACAAGAGGCATCTGGGTATCTGGCAAAGCCTCGAATCACCTCAAAATGGGGTTCACTCTGCAAAGTACTCAAGACAGTGTTGTGGCACTCACTGTGGTGAGTGCTGTTGGTCTCATTGTACTTACCTGCAGGTGAGTATGAGTTGCTGGTTCCAGGTAGGTACAGACCCTCATTTCCAGATGTGGGACAGCAGATAGATGAGGTTTTGCAGAACATATGCAGCATTTTCGGTTGCTGCATTTCAGGTGTTTGCAGCCACCACTCCAGCTCAGCCACTCCATGATGGCTCCTCAAGTGTTTCGGGGCAAAGGCAGCTTCAACCACTAGAAAGCTTGCAAGATTGGGATAACTGCTAAATCTCATTTCATAAATCCATGTAGAGACAGTTGAAAAAGGGGCTTATAGCAGAAATGCTCCTGTAGCTAAAATTCTTTGTGCAGGCCATCAGTGTGCCCAGCCAGAGGGGAGGGGTGGGAGAGACGCTAACTTACACCAATGTAGATTCCCTCCAGATTCCGGCCTTTAACTGGCCTGACCTTTTTCTAAAAGGGTTACTTCACACACAGACCTCAGCTATTACTCCCTGAATGCTATTTTCTTTGCTCTAGAAACCTCACTGAAATAATCCAGTCACAAACCTTGTTCTGAAAGCCACCCGTGAGCAGGACAGGGCCACTTATGAGTTTCTGTCCAGAGTGAACAGGGAAGTCACAGCCCTTCAGCCTATGTCATTTCTCTTCTTAGATTCACAATCTGGGAAGGAGCCGGAGATTCTAAACAAAGATAAGGTATAAAGAAGTGGACACGACATTAAGAAATAAAATCCATATCAGGGCAATAATGGTCATAAAGCAATAAAGTGGATGTATAATAGTTCCTGGACTTTTAATTTGTGACTAATTTGTTGCACAATGAGGTTGCAATTTTCTAATTGTGATTGCCATTTTAATTTTACTCATGGCTGTGCAACTAACAATGTATAGTCTAGTAATTAAAATTAATTGTACCTTCACCTGCATATTTCTATTAGGCTGTTAAATTTAGTCAGTAGGTTCAATGATTTTGTTCTCTGAGAGATGCTGAATTCATTTCATCGAGCCCAATTATGTTACACTCTGTAATTCCTGTATGAAAAACAAGCATTTTACTTTAATATGAGGAGTTGCTACAATCACATTTTTAAAATTGCATATTCAACACCAGAATATAGGCTGACAGGAGATACATGCAACTGTTTTTTTCTTTTTAAAAATAGCCTGCTTGTGGGGTACCTTTTACAAAACTAGCAATTACAGCCCCTAGGAATAAATCCAATGAAAATTCAACTAGATAGTAATCATTCAATTAATTTAATGAACAATTAACAGATGTCTCCCTAACCACACACACATGGTTCAAATTCAATCAGAATTTTATGACAAGCTGCACGCAGCATATTTGAAGCCACAGTAACACAGTGACAGAATAAACTGTTTCAACACAGAGGCAAAGCTATGAAAACCTGTACTGTCACACAGGATCCTTTACAGTCATGTCCCAAGCGTCCAGAATCCATAGCACTTCAAATCCTGTTAAGAATTTTTCTCCAGAAAAGGGCATTGTTCATTTTCACACTGTAGCCATAGTTCCTGGCAAATGCAGGATTATCAAAATATGCTGTAGTGAGTCAATCATCAGTAGTGATATTTCTCAAATTTACTTGTAGCATTGTCCAGATCATAGCTGTAGCAATCCAAAGCAATTCCTCTTATATCCCTCAGTGTTGTACAGATTTACCCCTGGGGCCCCAATAGAGGCATTTGACTGATCTTCCTTGAAGACTCTCAAATGTCTCAAAATAAAAACAAAAACTGAGTAGTGCCATGTGCGCCTATGCAGGTTAATTTAACACTTTTATTATGGCTGGGCTATCCTGGCTGTCAAGCAACAGAGAACTACTTGATGTCAACATGCTCTTAGATATTCTAATTAAACCTCTGCTTGTCCTTCATATCATGTTTGAGATGGTGAAGTCTGTTTTTTACATTGTGTGAACTTCAGGGTCAAAGCTCTAAGAAGGTAGAAGAGAAGGTAGGAGAAATAAATCTGGTATAATATCTCAAGACTGTCACCTGGAAGCCAAGATGGAGCAGTTACATTGCAGCCAGAAGATCTGCACCAGTCAGAGCAAAGACTAAACTACAAAATTATCACTAAGTTTCAAAATTTCCATCCTGTATGGAGAGAATCAATGGTGGACACAGATATCTGACGTCTCTGATAATGAACACCCCTATGTAAAAGCAAACCACCCAATATGTTGGCCCTTTTTGGTCTTTTATGAGTCAATAGCAGAATAAAAATCTCCGTTTGTCAAGTTAAAGCACAAAGAATCTTTACTGGAAAGTTGTCAGTGAATCTTTACTCCATCAGAACCTGACAAAGAAAAGCAAAGCGAGATGATGTCAACATTCAATATAGATTTTGCACTACTATTAATAACATGCAACAAGTATAGTCAGAGGATTTTAATAAATACCAACAAAAGTTACCTTACCAAGAGCTATGTGGATCACAACTAAAGCAGAGACAATTTTCAAAAAATAATAATGTATTACTGTGGAATTAAACTGAAAATAATCAGGATCAAGAAGAATACTGTCTGCAAAAATTAATGCAGACAAATACTACTATATAAATTAAACAGATTTAAAGTCAGAAAAGCCCTAACTCAAAATCCAGAGTTAAACTCAGCACCACTCTTGCATTCCTTTCCAGGTAAACACAGCAAGATTTAAAAAATAACATCCCTTTAGCCTCTTTTACCTTGCCTGGCCAGTGCACATCTTCACGATCTCCCTACTTACCTACCCAGCAGTTGCACAACCCTCCCACCCTTGAATTCCTCACTATAACCAAAGGAGAAAGTCCATGGTCATGGGGAAGATGCTTTGCAGTGAACAGGGCTCTGCTGCACTGGTTATGCCATTTCCTTCTCTGCTCCTGCTTTTAAACTGGAGCCGATGACAATGTCTTGGCAAGCCCTGAACATATAAAATCACTGCTAAATCATATGCAATTCACTCTCCTCTAAGGCATTGCTCCTTCATCCCTCTGGCACAAAAACAGTTTACTGTGAACTGAATTGCAAGTAATCCCTTTGAAATTATTTTTCTACCATATATCCTTTATTACTATTTTCCCATATAAACCATTGTTAAATAACAACAGGACCTTCTCATAACACTCAAAATAATTGGCTATTTTGGATGATATTATCAAGACTGTTTAATGTGACTTGGGTGAGTGACTGTTATTCATGCAATTCACCATTAGCCCCTTGACCTGGATCATTGCTGGAGCAAGTTTTATGAGCTTAATTGCATTGCCCCCCTTCCTGTGTAAATTAGTCTGTACAAATAAAATTTCCTAGTTATTGTGCATCATCTCCTTCACAGTCATCTTCCTCCCAGACATCTTCTTCACAGTTAGGAAAGTCTATTACAAACCAGAAGAAACGCCAGTTGTATCTTCTAAACTGTATGAAGCTGAAAAATAAACCAGTCAAAGCATGCCAGCTATTGTCATTTTATTAAAGAACAAAAGGGCTTGTGTTAAGATTATATGCGACCAGACAAGGAAAAAAATTCATGAGAGATGATGTAGACAGAGACTAAGAACTACTACAGTACTGGAAATTACAAAGCTTACTGTGGGGGTCTATATTTGTTATAAGATGGGTTGTTATCTCCAATCTAAAAGCGACCTTGATAAAGTATCTTTTGACACTTTTACTGCTCCTTTAAATGAAATATTCGCTATATCTTCAAGAATCAGCTTGAGTGGAATTGACTCAGTAGCTCAGCTTTAGAAAGACAGGGGAAATATTTTCTAATTTAAAAGAAATTTGAGAAAATAGTTCCATTCCCCTCTCTATTATCTCGCAATTCTGGAGCTTAGGTTTCTGAAACATCAACATGCACAGTTTGCTTTACAATCCTCCTGCAGAAATTAGCTGACACCCATCAATGTAGATAACAGAAAGCTGTGGCATTAACACTTGAGAGTGCATTAATCTTTCCCAAATTAAAATCTGCACCACAGCATTTAAGATTGAGGCCACCATGGTTCAGTGCTGTTTGACCGCCAATTTTGATAAAAGTGTTTTAAGAGAGGTGAGACTTAGATAAATTGCCCATGGTTACACAACAGCAGCGAGGGTAAGTGCTCAGTCTATTGGCTGCCATCACAGTGGGGTGTCACGGGTGTTTGCATGTTTACATAAAGCACAAAACAGAGGGAAAAGCAATACATTACACTATATTTCTTGGAGGTGACATCAATATTATATTTCATTGGTGGGAGACAAATATACTTTCACATTTGAGTATCAGAAGATAAAGGCACCTTTGGTTGTAAAACAAATGAATATTTTCCCCAGTTCCCAAGCCAGTCACTTTCTCTTAAATGCAATCTGCCTGTGCTGAGCACAAGTTAATCTTCAGAGATAACACCCACATGTAGCTCTCGATCCAGGCCTGTATGAAATGAGCTTTCCAGTCAACAAACAGCAAGCAAAGCTTTTACCACGTGGTACATTTTGTACTGGCCTGAGTCCTGCTGACCTCAAGAGTGATGCTAAGAATGGACTTAGGTGTAAAATTCAGCCCAAGTCTCTCAGCTAAATCACTGCTAATATAGAGAACATGTCTCTTCTCTGCTGACCCTGTTGCAAAGCTTTTGAAATTCCCATTCTTGTGTTTTCAGAAAAGCCTCCTCCTAGTAAAATATTCAGAGATCTCTGAAATAAAGTCAATGTGGTCCCAGTGTTTTGAAACTATTATTTTGTTACTGCACAGAAGAAAGTGGGAACTCTGCAGGACTTTTAGTCAAAATTCATTGAGTTCCTGGGGTTTTTCAGATGACCTCAAAGTCTCACAATCTTATCAAATTTATATTCAGTTTGAAAACTTTCTTCAGTCCAAGACAAACATCTCTGTAACAATGTGAATTATTAACAGAACTGAGAACACGTTTCAATTCTTGACCCCCCAAAAGCTGTACCCTAAGACTTGATTCTTGTTCTGCAATAACTAGGATTTTCACTTCTATTACCTTTTTTCCTTCCCTGTTTTAATGTGGTATAGTGAGGACAAAGCATTAGAAATTAAAATGAGATAAAACACTGATTCATGTTACTCACCTAGCAATGAAATGCACTGTAAAATATAATCAGTCTGCTATTTGAATTATCTGCAAAATTTGGAAAGCAATTAAAGCAATGAATTTAATTATTTTTATAACATAATTATTGCTTATGCAGAAGAGCAGTCACTGCCAAGAGGTTATCCCAGAGAAACTGGAACCAGACTCCATTGTTGGTCTTTGCTAAGGCCTGGAAGCAGATGTCCATGGTGGAGGAGCTGTGAAGAAAAACATCAGGGACCAAGTCCCTCATGTCAGATCGTTCCTGACTTGCCACAGTCGAATCATTTCACTGTCTCAGCATCAGGCCCTCCTACCTATAACAATATAATGATAATCCTACTTGCCACAACTACGAGGGTTATGAAAAGGAAAAACCTAGATAGCGTTTTGAAATCATATAATCCTTAAGGTTGGAAAAGACCTCTAAGATCACTGAGTCCAACTGCTACCCTGGCACCATTGTGTTCACTAAACGTGCCCCCAAAAGCCACATCCAAACGCCTTTTGAATACTTCCAGGGAAAACCTCAGTGAATTCATAACAGTATAAACTCTGTGATACAAGCTTTTCTAGGAGAAACTAAAGATCAGGTGAATCAGCAAGACATAAAGACCATATCACCAGAGCTTTCACCTTGGAAGTCTTTTGCTTTCGACTGGCATCCTGTGCCAGTTTGCATTCTGAACCTCCAAATTCTGGATTCAAGCTCTCTTCACTGTTCTTTGCTATTTACTTTATTCAGACATATGTGAGCAAACAAACCCAATGAGAGTAAGCTTTTGTATGAAAACATTTTAAAGCCAAGTAATCAAGTTGAGATTCATGCCATGAATCATATGATGGAGTTCACCAATTGGCTCTACTACAAGAAGTAGGGTAGATATAATTAAAATGCTACCAAAGAAGCCTCAGTCCCTAAGGTTCACAATGGCACAAGAAACCAGAGAAAAAGAGGTGGGGAAAAACCAAACAAGTGGAATTGAAAGTATGAGTCCTTATATTCTAGGTGCCCCAAGATTTAAATCTTGGATTACTAGGAAGACCTAAAATTCTGGGATGAAAGCAATGGCCAGGAACTCTTATCTTCTGGGTCACAGAAACATGTTTTGTCAAAGCAGTGGACACAGGAGACAGACCCCTCTCCATAGTTAGTGACAGGCAGCAAAGTAAATCCTGGAGCAAAGTCCAGGAGCTACAGACTTGTACAAAATGCACCACCATTTGCTTCAGAAGCCAATAGCATTTCTGTGGGCCCTACGTGAAAATAAACACTACCTGATTTTTTTTTTGGAAGCAAAATCAAAATGAGAGGCTTCATTGGACACGACTTCAAGCTTAGTTGAGGACATGAGAGCAAATAAACCCTTTGGTGATGAAGTTGGTCATGTTATGTAAGTCATTACTGGAAAAAAAGTCAAAAAAGAAAAAGGAAAAATATTAAAAATAAAGGAAAACAGAGGAAATAAAAGAAAAAATATTAATATGTATATTTTAGTTATAACATAGCCAGACATGTTACATCCAAGGACAGCTTAGGCTCTTCTGTTTTTCTTGGAACTCTTTTTCACTTGAAAACCAAACTAAATTTAACTGAAAGGAAGACGTATTTTTTCTATCTCCAGGGATCTTATGAGAGCTCACAAAGGCTGCTGGAGCCAAATGGTGATAATACAACTCCTAGAAATAGTTTGGTTCAATTTAGAGATTTTATTCACATTACAAAAGCACAGAGTAAAGCAGATGCTATCACCCTCTGCTGATTAGACTGGCCAATGTGATATCAATTATTATATTTTTTATTTGAAACCCTCCTGCTGCTCTGACTAATCTGTGCTATTAGAGGCCTAAGCTTGAATAATTAGACAAACTAGATTGAACATTAAGCTGAACTGTCCCTCTGAAGAACTGGAGGATAAGCCAGAGGACACCAATCTTTGCCTTAGAAGCAGAGAGACAGCAGATCAAATCAGATAGGCAAAAATCCTGCAGAAATGGAAACCTGGCTGATACAAGGATTCATTGGAATGTGTTGCAGTGGGGATCCTGCAACACGCATATATCAAACCAGGAGTCCCGTGGAAAGGAAATATATATGGACAGACAGATTCTTGATAGCTGTTTCAGAGATGTTTATTTCTCCAGCCGCATGGCCGGGGCTCAGCGGAGGAACTGTTCCAGTCACGGGACCAAGGGTCCTTCTGCCCGCGCAGGGAACACAAACCAACCCATGGGAACGAGGCTGAGCAGGGGCAGGGAAGCCCCGTGTCTGTGCCCTCAGGGCCCCTCTCCCAGGGCTACACGGCGGGGGAGGGACCCCAACATTTCACCCGTTTTATTTTAATAAAAGGAGAATGAAAACAACTGGATAAACATAACAAGAACTGTTTCAAAACAAAAGAAGCCACCCTCCTGAGTCTTTAAATGTCCAAACAGATTCTGTGGAACATCTTAGGGCTGACAGAAGGGAGACAGAACTCTCTGAGCATGCTTTGTGGGGAAACTGAGGCAGGAGAGGGTTTAACTTCTTCCCTCCCCCTTTTCATCCCCCACTCGGCATTGGAAAGGGATTTGTGGGGAAACAATTTGCAAAAGCATGGTTTTGTGAGGGAAACCATGGATGAAAAAACAGATTGGGAATACACTGGGGGTAATAGGACATAGGGTAAAAGGGAAAGGTGGGATTAGGAAAGGGAGACTGTAGGGGGGGCTTACAATGGAGATATTGTCTAACATGACTACGATTTTTTGCATATATACTGCCTTTTACAGGAACACCATCAGGCCCAGTGACCTGCGATGCTTGTAACCCTTTTCTACCTCGTATAATTTTGAATTCCACTACCTCTCCATCTCCCGAGCTTGGGATGTATTTTTCAGGGTTATTCTTTTTAATAGCAGTTCTATGCACGAATATGTCTTGCTGGTTGTCACACCTTGTTATAAAACCATAATTTTGCTTAACATTATACCATTTTACTATCCCTAAGATCTTAGTTACTGTGATCTTTTCCTTCTTCCGAGTGGCTGCTGTTTTCTGTCTCGCTGCGTCTTTGCTCTCTCTTTCGGTCGCTCCCGTGTTGGAATTGTCGGGGCTGCTGGTGCCTGCGCGCTCTTCCCGGGGTCGCGTTCGGGGCTGCGCGGGCCGGGCCGGGCCGCGCCGCTCAGTTCTCCGTGCGTCGCCTCCTCTGGTCGCAGCTTCGCTGCCGCTGCCGGGCGCTGCACCCACGTCTCGGCCGGGCCCCCGGGCGATGACTCCCCCGCGCCCTGCTCCAGCGCGCGTCTCGGCTGGGCGCGGCTCCGTTCCACCGCCACCGCCGCCAGCCGCCGCCCGCGCGCCGCCCCTCTCGGCCGGGCGTTCACGGGGCTCGCTCCACCACGCTCTGCGCGGGGCCGGGCGGGCACCGCCGGGTCCCGCCGCGCCTCGCTCCGCCACCGACACTGCGGCTCGCGTGGCTCCGCCCGCGCGCGGGAACTGCCTCGCTGCTGCTCGCAGAGCGCTCGGTGCACGTGGCCTGGGCCGCACGGTCCCTGTGCCACGCTTCCCTTCGCCAGGACACAGCTGACATTGCTCAACAGTCTTGGTAACTAAATAATATTCATGAAAATATTCTTCCATCGGCATATATTTTGACTCCAGTATTAACTGTGTCCAAACGGTTTTCCAAAAGCCCTTCGTAAGAATTAAATCCCAAGAAACATAGAAAAAGTTCTTAAACAACCATGCCAGGAAGTGTTTCAGTTCTTTTTGAGCTTGAATCAAGCTAAAATTTACAAATCGTTGTTCAAGAATCATTTTAAGATAAATGTCCATATGCGGCTCAGAGAGCCAAGAGTCTTCCCACGGTTCCTCCATAGTTTAGATATGGAATAGCAAAGCAAAACCAAGAAGAGGAATCCAAAGTTTCCAGGGTTTACTCACACAAATCAGTCGCTTAGGGATCGGGGATCGTTCTGCTCTCAATTCTCCACCATTATGTTGCAGTGGGGATCCTGCAACACGCATATATCAAACCAGGAGTCCCGTGGAAAGGAAATATATATGGACAGACAGATTCTTGATAGCTGTTTCAGAGATGTTTATTTCTCCAGCCGCATGGCCGGAGCTCTGCCGAGGAACTGTTCCAGTCACGGGACCAAGGGTCCTTCTGCCCGCGCAGGGAACACAAACCAACCAATGGGAACGAGGCTGAGCAGGGACAGGGAAGCCCCGTGTCTGTGCCCTCAGGGCCCCTCTCCCAGGGCTCCATGGCAGGGGAGGGACCCCAACAGGAATGGACTGTGGTAATAAGAATAATTGTTAACAGCTGTAAGTGTAATTTATTATTTCATTAGAAGTCCCAGCACAATAAATATTGCACCTCTGAGATTCCTTATCAACAAAGGGAGCTCTGGCTGGGGTCTGACACGGGGTGCAAGACTGAGAAGATGCAATTTGCATCTCTAGGTGGATTCCCAGGGGGAAACCATACCCATCATGCAAGTCACTCCAGCAACACCTAAACTGGATGGGACTGAACATACTGGGGAAGACACACCGAAAGAACAAGGAACCAGGTCTGCTCATCTGTCCAAATAAGAAATTACAGTTCTGAAAAAGCAAATGGGGCTGCAGCCTGAGCAGCACCTCTGTGCATCCCATAACAAAGTACAGGAGTAAGGACTTCAGTGCTGCTGCTCATACAGCTGCAAAGGCTGCAACCAGCCAGGAATCTGGAGGGACCACAGACACTGTAAATTGTCTTCACGTTATTTAATTGTAATTCATTAAATATAAATGCATGACTTAAAGTCAAATAAACACTCTCAATCCACTGCTGTACAGAAGAACACGACTGCCTTTGAGCAGCCAGGGATCCTGCATGAACATCTGAGGCTGAATTTTAAGCTCATTCAGGTTACAAATAATGGTATTCACTGCAGTTGTATAAAAGTGACCTGCATGTTCGTGATGCATGGAGGGTTGGGATGCAGTTGTTAAATCCAAGAAGCAGCTAGGCTTTAAAGATTTGCAGCTGCACCAAAAGCACTGATAAAGAACAGTTGATTTCTCTCATTATGTAAAATGTGGATGCTCTTGTCTTGGCCAAAGAGGTGAGAGCATAAGATTTCCTGCTACTTACAGGTCATTTGGTTGAAAAACATTGTCCCTTTGCAGTTTGGTCTATTGGCAATTAGATAACAAATACAGGACATGTAGATGGAGTCAAACACATTGCCGTGCTTTACAGCCTGCTTGTACAATAACTCTCTAGCTGGCAATGCAGAATGAAAAAAAAAAATCCCAGATAAAAACCTTGGAGCACAACTGTAAAGCAGCAAAGCCCTGCTGATTTCAACAGAGCTATGTGAATTTACTGAGGGTTCTGTCCCTTACTGGCAAGTTTTGAAGCTCCTATAATTAACTAAATAAACTCAATAAAAGTGCCTTCTGCATGCAAGGTTTTTCCCATGCAAATTTTATGTGCTTTCCAAATCAGATTCCATATGAATGCGGAATTCATGCCAGAAACATGAGACTTTTTGGAGATACATGTAGAGAGGGAGCTGCACAGAACACAGACGGGCTGTTGGAACATCCAACAGACAATACCGAACAAAGCAAGATGTCTGCAAAAATTCTTTTGCAATTAAGAAATTAAAAATGGTATTGATTTAACAGTGAAGACCATAGACTCACAAATCATTTAGGCTGGAAAAGACCTCCAGGATCTTTGAGTCCAGCCATTAACCTAGCACTGCCAAGGCCACCACTAAACCGTCCCCAAGTACCATATCTACACCTCTTAAAATTCCTCCAGGGATGGTGACTCCACCACATCCCTGGCCAGGCTTTTCCATTGCTTGACACCATTTGGGTGAAGAAATTTTTCCTAAAATCCAATGTAAATCCCCCATAGCACATCTTGAGGCTATTCCTCTAATTCTATCACTTGATTCTTGGGAGAAGAGACCTTCCCCCACCTGGCTACAACGTTCTTTTAGGTACTTGTGGAAAGCAATGATCCAAGCTTTTAGGTCAACAATTTTCATTTTTTAAATTATCACCCTGAGTAGAAGGAATTTTTAAGAATGTAGTTTGAGATGAGATTACCTTTCCCACTGGTGCCTACAATAAACTTTCATTATTAGTTGCACGAAAAATTACTAGATTTCAAGATGCAGGACTTGAAAAGCTTAGGAGCCAGAGACATTTTCTTTGCACCACTAAAACCCAGACACTTCTGGAGAACAGTATTTCTTACCTATTTGCATATAAGCACATATTTATATCACGCTGGGAGCAACTGCAACCCATGAAATGAGTGGCACAGCATAACAACAACCACAATAATGACAATCTTTTCGTTCCGTCACCTGCACCATGTCCCACTAATCTGTGTTTCTGGAATTCAAGCAAACATCCCAGAATCTGTCAATCTTAATATCCATCTCTGCACTCTCTCCTTCCCTGCACTGGTTCAGAACTGTAACAGGTATCTCTGTCTTGCAAAATGCAGACTTTTAATTTGAAATTAAAATTAATGTTTAATATTAACATAAATGCATTTTTTGTTTGTGCACGTAGTTTTTATTACTTAATTCAACGTTTGAATATGAACATCGAATTCTCTTAATCAAATCCCAGGCTCTGCAGTCTCCTTTGAACCCTGATGGGCAGCACCCATGAGGTGTGTCATGTGTTTGGGTTTGACAGTGAGGGGAACACACGTGCAGCTGTACCAGGACAAACCCAGTGCATCTCACACTACTTTACACATGTGCTGCCACTGCAAGTCACCCTCAAGCGTGACCATCCTGTGTTCCATGATAATTGCAACAAGGTTTTGCAAATCAATTAAAAGCCACATAGTCTCCTCTCTGTACACAAACAGCACAGAAATGCCATGTCATTTTTTTTTCCCCAGCAATTCAGCCCTTCAAGTTACATTTTTGTCACCCTTTACCTCAATGTTCACATTTTGGCTGTCAAGCCAGGAAGCAGCAGTGACAGCCACATCTTGAAGAGCCATCTTTCCCTCTCAAATAATCTAGTTTGCAATGGGTATCTTTACCTACTATTCTTCTATTTTCCATCTCATGAGCCGCCATGAAATTGGCATTTAAAACTAATTGTACGGTGAAACCCCGCGGATTCCAGAAGCTGTGTCTGAGATTTGTGGCGAGGCAGTGGGACCAGGTTCCCCCTGCATTAGTTTTCTGTCTGCTGCATAACTGTGAATGAGTGCTAAAGGGGATTATTAGGCCCCAGTGGTGAGATAGAGTGCATATAACTAATCTGCATTGCTTATCTCAAGCAGACAGTGGTCTGTCAGGACCTGTCTACATGCCCTCCATGCTTGTCCCTTACCTTTATTGTCTTGCCGCTGCTGTTGCTGCTGGTGGCTCTCCTGTGCTCTTATAAACAACCAATTACTGCCCCAAACAGATGTCTGTGGCTATGATCAAATAATTCAGTTGGAGTGAAGAGGCCTTAAACAGGTCAATTCCATTCAGTTAGACATGGTATCTGAGCGAAGGCAAAAGGAGGCACTGCAGGGTGACCTGAACTTGTGAGTTATTGGGAGTAGGTACACTTAGGACAGGGGATAATGAATCAGCTTTTGCTGGTTAACACTATAAAAATACATTAAATGAAAGCTGAAGAATTATTTAAAGTCCCTTTTGCCACCGAAAATTGAATGGATTTTTTAACAGAAAAGTAAATTCCTTCACAAAGTACAATGTTTTCATATTATGCATTTGAATTAATAAAAGACACATTCCTCCCTGAACTGAGCCATTAGTTTATAAAGCCAAAAATTTATATATAGAAACAGAGGAGCAGTAAGTAAGCTTGGTAGGGATATTTTCAATTAATTCTGGTACTGATGAACTGTAATCTCCAGCAAGAAAATGTGATACATGTGCTTTTGACAAAGTATGATTTCCATTAAAATATTGTGCAAACTTCAGGGTTTATAGCTTGCCTGTTCAATAAATTTGTATTTAGCTTTTGTCTTCCTCAGTCTGCAGAGGAAACAATGCGTATCAGGCAGATGCTCAGGCATCAGAACAATTAATGTAGCTTTCAAACAGAAAAAACAAAAAGAGTCCAGCTTTAAATCTTTTTTTGCCTGTGCACCCACCAACCACCCTACACAAGATCATAAAAATACATGGTTGTTTGATGGGTAGTTATGTTAAGCCGTAACCATAACCAAAAGCCATGACCAAGGGGCTGAATGAGAGAATCCTTTTATTCTCCCCTCCTGATTCAATAGCTTTTACAGCAAGGTTTTCCATTCTGCACTGCTGTCATACAGCCACCCAAGCATAATGGCCTGATCACTACAAATTCATTGGGGATTGGGCCCAGAGAAACAAGCAAATTCCCTTGCAAGACTGAATCAATACTATTCATATTATATCTAACTAAGAAATATAAATATTCATATGCCCAGGTAAGGATTAGCCAGCAAAAGAGGGTGGCAAACACTGGAGAAATCTGAGACAGTTTTATTCATTTTCCCAGAAATTTCTCAAAAAATTTCTCAAACACCCCCACACCCAGGAAAGAGTCTTTTCCCAAAATAATTTATGATCTCTGGGTATGGTTTTAGCACAGAGTCTCATGTAGAAGGCAGAGAGAGGCTGGCACAAAGGAGCACTGGGAGGGATCATGAATAAAGGCAACACAAAACCCCTCTGGAACTTCAACAGCCCTTTTATCTCAAAGCAGCAATGAGTTGCTTTTCAGACTCTTTGGAAATATAAATCCACAGCAAGGGCAAGGTTTTTGGAAAAGCAGAAGCTGAAGAAGCAGCAGGTATAGGTGTCTCTTCGTGGGAACTGAGGACAAAACCAGAGGTAAACAAGAGGTGGTGGGTAAATCCAGAATATATGAAGCAAAAGAGACTGGCATTTTGTATGCAGGTGGAACAGACAGACATACAAACATAAAGATGAAAAGATAGAAAAATGGGAGATAAGAGAAGACTGAGAAGAGGACAAAAGGCAAACAGGTCTTTGGGACTGATAAAGCACCACTGGAGAAACATTACCAAGGCTGACCTTCCCATTGAAGACTGAGTTAGAGACACTAAATAAATTATTTAACGGTTATTACCAAGAAAGATCTAAAAATAGGTTTAAAACAGACATGTGAGGGAGTATAGTTTACTGTGGGAAGCTAAACCACAGCTGAAAGGAAGAACTTTACCTGAAACCATGGTCCAATTTCCAGTTAATTCCTTGTTAGCCTCAATGTAAACTGGACCATAGACCTTATCTCTGGAAAGGGAGACCATATATGGAAACTTCACAACATATGAGATCCCAGGGCAAATTTCATAATTAAAAAAACTGAGTGAACACCTAGTAATTCAGCTTATCTTGTGCTGTTTGCTGCTAGAGCAACTCAGCATTTCCCAGCTGCCTGAAAACATTTGTCCAGCAAAGCATTCTCAGATATACCTGCACAAACAGCAGGTACCCCAGATCACACTCACAATTTTCATAGAATAAACCCACAATATTCACATACAGTTTTACAGACTGTTAACACACCCTGCAATTTGTACTTGCTTATCTCTGCTCCATATATTTAGGACTTAATCTTTCCTTAAAAATCAATTTCTCCCAAACCACTAATTGTAGTTACTTCTCCATCAGCTAATTCTGATTTCTCATTAGGGGACACCTTCACAGTATCTGCAGACCAAAATAATGTCATCCTCCATCCTTCCTTCTTCCACATTATCACATTGAAAATAAGATTAATTATTCTACTTTTCTTCTTAGACACAGATTTCCTATATTGACAGCTTCTGAGGTATGGTTTTGATCACAGAAATAGTACAAATCATGGCCAGATCATGGAAAACCTGAGAAAGTATATACCTTGTCCACTTTCTTGCTGGAAAAACTGAAAGTATGGAACAGGCAGTCTTCAAGCCTGGGATGCAATTAAAGACCTAAAATGCAATTTTTACAACCATCTTATATTTTTTGTTATTAGCTGCTCATCATGTTTTTAAATCCATTTGTGGTACTTCCCACCCTCACGATCAACATCAGCTCCTACCAGTCAGGAACAGACTAAACAGTTAAATTCAGCTAATCTAGTTGAGTTGAAGTATTTTATTTTGGAGAACGATTCAAACAGTACCTAATACATTGGCAAAAAGATGAAATATTTGAGTCAACTGTTTTAGCCCATTTTGTAAAAGCAGCTCACTGGGAAAACTCCTGTACCTGGAGAGTTTTCCCACAGCCTGGAGCAACACCACAGCTCTCAGCTCAAAAACAGGCCCTCTGTAGCCTTCCAGACAAATCTACACCATCCTTGGATATTTAGGGAAGCACCATCAGCAGAACAACATATTATTTAAACAAGGGACTGACCTGCAACACCTGCCCAGTGCTGTGCTGCATTAACCTTACCAGCTGAAACCTTCCTGCTTGAAACACTTAGGAACTCTATTAGTCACAGGGGTAGTCAGTGAAACACAGATTTAGTGGCCCAGAGGATACTCAAATAGCTAAAACCACATGTGACATTCTCTGAAGCTAAAAAAAGGTTCAGCTGAAGGAGAACAAGAACAAGGAAATCCTTTCCTAGTGCCATGATACAAAGGAAAATAAAGAAAACCCTTCAGTGTGAAGTCAGTTGCAGAGCTGGTGCACAAACATTGAGTCAACTTCTGCCTTGTCTTTCACACAGAAGACTGCAAATGGTGCAACATGGCTTGTCCCTGGGCTCTCTTTAAAGCCCATCTGCAGAATCCTCTACAGACACAGGGCTCCCACAGATCACAGCTAAATTACAGCTTTTTTAATGACTTGCAGCTCCGTTATTTTTCCCATACCAATAACAATGTGCATCTACACATTGCCAGGCCATGGTGCTGGAAAGATCAGTTCTGCCTTCAACAGCTGTTTGTAGCTTTGTTCATGTCCATGTTACAGATGGCTTTTATACAACCATCCCTGCATACAAGCATCTGCTAGATGGATACTCTTGGGTCATTCAAGTACAGTTTTAAAAGACAGATGCCAACAAAAATATGGGCCAGAATATTTCTTTAAGACGCAGGTGAGACCTGAGACAATGTTCACAGAAGGCACTGTAATTTGAGTGTTTGGGCACTTATGACCAGAAGTACCAAGAGTTCATTAAAAAGAAATTAAGCAAGAGAATACCTATGAGGAAATACGAAATTCTTATGAGGCCAAGTCACAGAACAGAGACGAATTCAGAGGTGCAGGCTCCAAGAAAATAAAATTAGCAAATAGCATAAGCAGAACAAACTGATTTCTGTTCTCTCAAGACCACCATAAACCTGGCTTGGGATTAGTCCAGAATGGGAGGGAAGAGATCCCAGGCAAGTAATGCTTGCTGATCCCTAGAGGGTTTCCAGTTTAGCACACAAGTAGGTGTATTCTCAACCCAGATACTCTTAGAAACAATCATTGTACCACTGGTTTGTGCTGAATAACTAATTAACCTTAACTTCAGCCCAAAGGAGGTAGAAACCATTCAACATGCATTTAGCAGTGATAAAAATCAATCTGTAAAAGAACAGATGTGGCCCCTGGTTTGGTTAGGATATTTCTAAAATATTAAACAATCCTTTCTGTAATATAAATAACAGGAGCATAATTGAATTAATATTGACGAATAGTAATTGCTCCTTGTTCCTCAAGTCTGCCTTTTATTAGTGGGAGGAGTGGTGGAGGTTATTGTCTATCAAAAAAAAAAAAAAAATCCTGAGGCCTGGAGGCACCTTTTCTGCCTTATTATTATTGTAATAATGAGGGCAACTGATTTGATCTCTCCTTACACAATACTGCAGCACAGCGATGGCTAAATAAACAGCCAAAGCCCTTTTGTCCCTGTGGGCTGTTTCTCAGTAATTAAAATCAATAGGATCTTTCTCAGAGGATCTCTTTAACCTCATAGAGCTACACTGTTCTGAGCAGCCAATGTAAAACAAACAAATGAACTCACAGTCCTTGTTGATGGCGAAAATAAAATACAAGCAACACATTATTTTATTAGGAAAACATTGGTTTTGGAGAAGACCATGGAAGAGGCTGTATTTAAACCTCTAGAATTTTTTATTTCTTTCTCCTTTCCCACCCCCCTCCCTCCCCCCCACCACTTTCTTAAAAAAAAAATACTCTGGCAGCATCCTGTATTCCCAGAGGTCATGTGAGCTAAAATAGTCCATTGATCTTCCTTCTTCCAGAAGGGGAATAGGCAACAGAGCGAAAATAAACATTACCTACTTGAGGCTTGTGACGACTCAACTTGTCTGTGCAAGGTGCTGTGCATTTAAGGTTCAAGAGGGGAGTAAGTCAAGGTCCCCAGGATTTCTCTGATGCTGGTACATGCAACTGCATGTAATTATGGACAAGGACAGTGCAGGCTACGGAGGCTGGGATCCCTGGGTACACACCCGTCCAGGGGTAGGTATCACACGTGCAACAGTCAGGAAGAAAAGGATTTACACCACACTTTGAAAGATTTTTGAATCCTGAGCTGTCTTGGAAGATGGCAATGCTGCTGAACACAACTTCTTAATGCTTCCTTGGGACAAATCTGCTCAGGGATCTCTTGCCCAGGTACACAGCAAGGTGAGCTGAGCTTTGGCCTGACACACTGCAAGCCTCTTGTGCTATCCCTTGTTACCTGGGAAAGAAACCAACTCCCACCTGGCTGCAGCCTCCTGCCAGGGAATTTTAGAGAGCATTAAGGTTTCCCCAAGCCTCCTTTCTTCCAGGCTGAGGACCCCCAGCTCCCTCAGCTCCTCCTCATCAGACTTGTGCTCCAGACCCTTCCCCAGCTCTGTTGTTCTTCTCTGGACACACTCCAGCACCTCAATGTGTGTCTTGTAGTGAGGTGTGGGGATCTGTTAATCCATTGCTTTTCCTATTCCACATGCTCCCCATGTTCCCCGTTCCCTGCCCTAGCCTTGGCCACTCCCCCGGTTTCTCCCTATTTGCTCCTGCACCCCAACCCCACCCAGGGACCGCCCCTGGGCCCCTGACAAAACCACCCCGCACCCAGACCACGCTGTCTCTCTACCTTTGAACATTGTGGGGACAGGGTGTGATTAAAGCCATCTCAAACCCTCATGAGCGACCCTTCTCCACCTCCTTTGGCACCCACTGTGCTGTAACGCTGCTGGCTGCCGGAGCCAGGTCGCAGGGCTGTCCCAAATGGACTCTGGGATGTGACTGATCACACAGCCCTCGGAAACCCTCGCTGAGCTCTCAGGGAGCAGCAGCCTGCTAGGCAGAGTCCAGCAGTTACAACAGAAAGGGCCAAAGATGCTCTGAAGTGGATGGGGAGAGTGAATCTTGAACTCAGAACACCTTACAACAACGTGTTACTAAAGGTGCACAAGCAATGTAGTAAGTGCTACAAGATAACCTAAGCATGAAGTTGTTGTCATTGGTATTGCTGCTCTGGGATCCAGTTTGACTTGCTGACAAATGTTGTACATGATACAGCCACGTACAAGTAAATAGGAAAGTTTCCAGTGCCTTTCAGGGCACAATGAAAGGAAAATCCCTGTGCCTGTTTTTAGCATTTTGGCTGTTGGGTCTTTGACCACCACCAGGCTCTGGCTGGGCACAAGGAAGACCTGAGGCATGTGTTACATATGCCACCATATATTACATGTGCCATCTAGGCAGGCCAGGACCTGCTATTAGAGTTAACTGATGTTCCACATATAAAATACACTTCCAATTGCTCATAGACTCAGTAAGCTTTAATCCTATAGACTAGATGTTTTTTCTTCTCAGGTTTGTGCCTCTGGAAAGTGTAACCTCTGGAATGTTTCAGAAAAGTGGGCCGGCTGTTTCAAAGGAAAAGAAGTTGAAAATAAAGAGACATAGGCATTAAACAATCATATGCTGGGAAATCTTCCCTCTGAACAGCAGTAACACCTTCATGTGCTGGGCAGCAACTTGCTATTTGCAGGTGAGGTGGTGAAAAGAAGCCATAACCATGGAGATTTGTCAAGTTAAAAGTTGTGAAAAAAAATTCTCTGTTCAGTATAGGTTTCCTTAGATTCTACTGACTCTTGAATAAGTAATACTTATAAAAGAAAGAGATCCTGCACGCAAGAAGGCAAACTGCAGACAGGGCTGGGAGAAATCATGAAACCAGGTGAGACTGAGCCACAGCACAGGAGAGAGCAGACAGAAGACAGATTCAACAGGCACGAGGCAAGTCTGAATTCTGTGCCAACAGCAGAGGCAGCCTCCCAGATCATGTCATTCCTGTGAGATGCTCAGCAGGGAGGCAGGGGTGTATTTTTTTATTCCAAATCCAGTTAGACGTCAGTGACCACCCTTGAAACGTCCACACTGAACTGCAGAAAATTAAGGTTTGACAGCAGCACACAATCATCAGCTCTCTCCTTCTCTCCAAAAGCAGGATCAGATACAGCTGCACCATTCTTGATGGGTGGTTATCCAACATTAAATACCTCAAACATCAGAGACCCCAATACTTCCCTACCCATCATATTCCAGCATTTCACCATCCTTATCCCTAAAAAATTTTCTTAATTTTCAGCACTGAATGCAATTTGAGCCCACAACACAGGAATAGATAATTTCCTCATCTCCTGCAACAAGACCTAATATGCAATATTTAAAGACTATGTTAGTGCAGTTTAACCAAAATGAAAGAATCAAATATTCTTTTAGCATCTGAAAATCTAAGGTTTTGTCATAACTTTACTACTGTGCTTGTATTCTCTCTCTAGGTGGTTCATCTCTTCCTTGGACCAAAGTGTCCAGCTTGGAGTCCATATTCCAGTGAGGCATTTGGATGTATGTGAGGAACTGCTTCTCCCTGTTGGCAATAGGCTTTGAAAGGCTGCTCTTCTTGTGCAATTTATGCATTGCTGACCATCTTCATCCCTCAGGAGGGTGAGGATAGCCTTTCATAAGACACATCAACACTTAATTCATAAGGATTACACAGATGTGTTTACTCCCTTGATATTCTACAATTTTTATCATATTACAGGATCAAGATTTAATAAGTTGGTCTCAAGTGAAAGTGATAAGCGACTTTTGTTTTTAATAGCTTATCCAAAAAGGCCTCTTTCCTCTGGTTTCTATCATCTTTATTCCTACTGCTGTGGGCTATATTACAGTTTCATAAAATTTTTGCTGTACTATTCACACTGCTAAAGCTTCTGTGAATGGAATAATTTGTGAACATAATATTGAATTCATCACCTTTTGTCTACACATGCATGGAAAGGAAGCATTTTTACATATTTCAAAACAAAACAATCAGAAACAAAGGAAATTATGTAAAAGCTGATTAAAGATAATGGAACTCTTGTGAATAAAATTGCATCTCACTTACCTCCATGCATGTTATAGACAATTATAGGTTAAGTGTGCAGAAAGCTGGTGCTTCTGGTTTCAGTTCAGGGAAACTCTCTTATTGCTATAATTTGCCTGAGAGAGGAGATGAGCTGAGTCCCAGCTCCTTCTCCATATAAAGGAATTAATTGATTGTGTTTATACTGCGCTGTGCTCAGTAGATGATATCGATTCTCTGGTTTGTGGTTCTCAGTTTGAAGACATCAAACTCGGATGAATGCAAACAGCTGGGGGCTGGGTATGAAAAACCACCCAGGGGTTTCAGCGAAGTAGTTTAGGGCTTGGGGGGAATTTTTGTTTTGGTGTAGTGGTGGGGTTTTTTAAACCAATAATAACCTAATTAACTACTTGGAGTTAAAAATATATGGATAAACTTTGCTCTAGGTAATGGCTCTCTCAGGTGGGCCGTTTCCTCTCAACTCACATACTCATTTACTGAAAGACAAGGGGAATATCATTTCTCAAACTGCTCTCAAATTGTGGCACTGCAAAGAGGGCGAGATGAGTTTGGGAGTCATAGAACCTTTTCTAAAATATGAGTTTCTGGAATTGCATGGCTATTTATTTATCTAAGGCTTCTATTTCATCTAGGGACCCTCACACCTGAAGTCTGTTTATTACTGATCTTGGTTTATCTCTGTCTATTTGCATTATCTGAACTGGAGAAGAGTGTCAGTGTTAAACGTGAGTGGCAGCTTTGTATTATCTAGTCTGCAATTACAGCAATTGCACCTCTTAAGATATTAATCAGTTGGCTCCATATTTAAAATAAGCAAATTATTTCTCTATCTCTGTGGCAGCCATAAAGCTTGCCCTTTGCAAGGGTGCTGGAGTAATCCACCAAGAAACTCAAACCTGATGCTCACTCCCTAATAACCCATCATGCTACAAGCTCTACGACGACCACAAAAAAAACATGCACAGACAGCTTCCAAGCCAAGACAACTGTAACATCCTATGGAACACAGCAGATGGTCTGAAAACTTGTTGCAAACAATTTACTTTCCCCTATTTGGGGCACTCAAAAATCATTCACTCTGGCTCCACTCTGCTCTGCCATTCATGGAGTTATCTGGCCGTTTCTAACTCATGAGAATAAATTGTTTATCTGCCTTTGTACCTATAGATATTCAGATACATGCTAGGTATTCTACATCTCATGCATGTAGCTCCCACACAGGGCTGCCCGTATCAGACCATCAGAAGAGACAAGACCAAAAACAAAATTAAAATACTGTTTGCTTGTGCTACTTTGCTCTAAACCCAAAATTCCTCCACAGAGAACAAGGTAGATTTAAACTTCTACTGAGTCAGAACTCTCTACAATTTTGAATTTGCAGCAGCATTTTACATCCACTGCTAAAAAGTGCACCTAGACATGCAAGGGGGGAATTTAGACTTCAGAAGTGTTACTCTTGATTTACAGTGCAAGTGAGGACTGGGTGCACTAAGCCGAGTTACTCTGCACTGAGCCATCTCCATATTTACCTACCTCTATAAGTTGATACATCTTTAAGGACAGCATTTGTTCAATAGATACCTAAACTCACATGGATATTATGGAGTGAATATCCTCTGTTCCCTCTTCAACCCTGTCTCTCTGTATTTAAACAATATTACTACTTCTAAATTACCACTGAGTTGGCAACAATTTAATTTTCAACCTGAATTTGTACAGGATAAGAAATTTCATCCAGTAGAGCCTCTCTCCTTAAGCTGCCTTTCACAACCTCTCATGGCTTTTCAGACTTAATTTTCTGTAGATTGCTTGCCCACTCGAGAGGAGAAACTGGAATGCTCGCAGCCTGCAGAGCTGCTGCCTGCAAAAAGATGTCAGGATCGTTCACTGCAGCCCCTGGATGGAAGCTTAACTGCTAGTGGCTGCTTTTAGCACGTCAATGTGAATTACTTGACTGGCAAAACTAAGCAGCAATTAAACACCTCACCACTAAGCGGAAATGAGAAATTTACTGTTTGGTCTTCAGATAAGCTAGAGCCTCCTGTGAGCTACTGTTATCAAACGTCAGGGAGGACCAGTTAGAGTCAGAACAGCTTCAGTCTGTGGCCAAAAGGGGAAATATTTCTAGTGATAAAAATTGATTTCTTTTTCATTCTCCCCTTGTGGTTTTTCTTGAGTGCTGATAGCAAAGGCCATGAGAAGGGAAAGGAGTTGAGGTTTAACTGAGATTACATCTGGAAGCAACTGTGTTGTACTGCTCAGTTTAGTTAAGGGCAGCGGATGGGAACAGGACGGGGAAAGCCCTCTCCATGTCAGCAGCCACCTTAAAAGGGGACAAAGAAACAGATGAAACTCCACTTGCACACACAGAGGAGGCAACAAGAGAGAAACAGCTCTCCTCAGCAGTATCAACAACCCAAGTCTGAGATTTTCTGTTTCTCTTTGTTTCTTTTCTCTTTGTCAGTCAATGTCTAGAATCTCAGTGAAGACACTAATATATTGCAGAAAGTGCCAACAACCACTTCATATCACCTCACTTCTTGTTTTCTCCTTCCTGAGTTGTTTCTCTCACTGCTTTTGATCCAAATTTTGCCCATATTTAAACAACTACAAGCAGGCTGCAGGCAGGGGAAAACTGATAGCTGCTTGTACACCATTTCATGGTCCTCATAGTGATGTGATTCTCTTTCATTGACCTTGATCTTTAACTGACTGGTATTGGAAATGTGGTTTTCCAATGTATCCTTTTTCTAAAGGCCATTTAAATATTTTTAGATAGACTTTTCCATGGACAACTGTTAATAAACTGTGCATATCCTCCAATCCACTCACAAAAGAATAGTTTTTATTATCTCATGTTGTGAAGTCTGATCACAGGACTGTTTCCTTCCATGGTGATCCCACCAGTCTCTCTCCTCAGGCAGGGTCACTTAAGCACATACTGTTTGGGCTAGGAAGAGTTAACACAAATTTGATTTATGTGCTGTTTTCTGCTCCTGGATGGTTCGCATCTGGCCACCAGCACCTACCTGACATCTGGACAAACAGCAGCTACTGGGTTGTACTGAAATCACACAGCTATAACAGAGTAATAGGTGAAGTCTTGTGAGCTGAGAATGTAATTTGTGGTGTTTCTCCACCTGCCACTCATGTACACCCACTTTATCTATACGTCATGGGATTTCAAAGACTGTCTGCCAGATAAGAAAATTAATTAGTCAATAGGTATTCCTCACAATCACTTGTGATTAATTTAAAGCTTTGGAGAGCATCAGCTTTAACAGCAGTGCCTGTTTTTCTCAAAGTTTTGATTTGTGATAATTGTTCCATGTTTTATTTAACTAGTGATGAGATGAGGCTGAAGTCCACGTTTCATTTTGCCATTCTGCTTCTTTGATACAATACTCTGGCCCTTCATTTGAAAAAGGGGTAAATACCTATTTTTCCGTAACAAAACCCACACATACCTATACAGTCAGAGACTGATCCCACAAAGTGAGTCATATTCTTTCCCCCTCACTACAAGACACACACTGAGGTGCTGGAGCATGTCCAGAGAAGGGCAGCAGAGCTGGTGAAGGGTCTGCAACACAACCCTGATGAGAAGCAGCTGGGGGAGCTGAGGGTGTTTAGCCTGGAGAAAAGGAGGCTCAGGGGAGAACCTATCACTCTCTACAACTCCCTGAGAGGAGGTTGCACAATTTAGAAATTAAACTGCAAGTTCTTCAGGTGAATAACAGCTCTTAAATGGGATTTGCACAGTGACTGACATAAGAGGGCCTCATCTCATTGGCTCATATCAACATCAAACAACACCTGGTGCCAGCTTTAATAACCAACACTACTCCTCAAATCCAGAGTTGCGCTGGAGAAATGGCCCATGACAGCTAATGCATTTCTGGTAGTTTTGAACCAAGTCTGCATGGAATTGTAAATTCTGGGTCTGACAGTCCAAAAATATGACAGACTTGTTTCCTATTTATTAAGGAATTCACATTCCTTCATGTTTTTAGGCAGCTGACTTCACTGTGACAAGCAGGTGAGCAATTTTAAGAAAATTGCTCTAGCATCCTTCATTAAGTATGTTCTTAATTTTCATGCACATTGACATCAATTCCTTGGTTTTACACAAGCTGTGCAGAAAACAGAGAAGCACCAGGAAATAGGAGTTACAGCAAGCTACCTCCAACATCTCAACATAAATTCTACCACATGAGATTGTGACAATCTCTCTGTATTGCCAATACCCATTTCTCTCAGTTAGGGGGGCTTGGTGCATCTGAAATATTTTGGAGAGCTTTTAGGATAACGTAGTTCATGCCCTACAAGTTGGTTTTCTTCTCCCCTCTAACTGAAAAGAAATCCAAGGGTGACAAGATCAGGCATCTCTGTCTCCCACTGGACAAAAGAATTCTGCATCATGTATTCAACTACAATGACCTGAATTTTGAATTTCACACACAAAATATCCTCATCTCCGTGTCTAAAAACAATAAGTAGTTATAAATTATACCATGTAGCCCAAAAAGTCAGCCAGCCATGAAGAAAAGGCAACCCTCCCGCTACAAATAACAGGGCTGACCTTTTCCACAGCAAGATATAATGCACCATCAATGTTCAACATTTTAAAGTAGTATCTGCGCTCTAATAACAGAGTGCCCAAGCCTTGGGCCGATAATCCAGAAACATCAAAACCCAGAATTCCTATTCAGCAAGTCCTCATCATTCCACAGTATCAGCAACAGCACTGACTTTTCCAATGATTCAAAAGGCCCATCATGTTTTCTCCTCCATCAAAGGCACTAAGTACTTGTTGCTTTATAATAGTCTGGAATACCTAGGTCCGAATCCCAGCTGAATTCCTGACCTTATTCAACTCAGAAGTTGATTTCTACCTTTGCAATGGAAAAGCAGGTTGAGGGCCAAAAACATGAACATTGAAGAAAACCAGATTCTTCTTTTAATTATATTTCTTGGTCATAAAAAACCAAAGGGTTCCTGTCCCATAAGCACTACTACTGCCTTCCTGCACAGTCAGTGATCCTGCCTATCTGTGTCTGACTCCCCATAGCTTGGCCAGCGCACATCACAGTTGCACATTCTGCATGGGAAACCCACCTTTTGCACTTCAGTGTCCATTTGTCTACAAACACTCTTTTTCATCCTGCATTCTGGAGGCAGAGTATTTGGTGACCCAGCCCAAAACAGCTAGCCCAGGAACAACTCTGTGTGTTTGACTAACCACAAAAGCATTATAGCAATATTTCATCTGCATAAGGCATTCCTGGAAATCAGGACTAAGGTTCTGTGAAGTGTATTTGAGTGGAAATCACAAACACAGCACTTCTGTGTTACTAAAAATCCTTGAGTCAGAACTACTACCAGTGCCAAACACTTAGATTACAGATTAAATTCGTGAAGGCTTCCTCTTCCTCCTCATGTTGCATCAGGTCATCTGATATCTACAATTTATCTCTCTAAGCCATTCTTTCCATCTGCCTTTTAGCATCTTACCTGCACAAAAAAACAAATAGCCCAGAACAAAATACAACCATGCCACATTGAGGTCTGCCCCTAACCCTGCATGGCATCTGGATAAGCATACACTGGGATCAAAGCTCTGGAGCCAGTGGGATTTTTTCCCTTTGTACCCAAATAATTTAGAGAAAAGGGAAGAATAGATTTTCAGTGCAGCAGGTTCTCATAATCAGATTTATTTCAGTATATTCTGGGATGGGAGGATGGCTCTCTTCCCCCTTCTCAGCAAGTCAGTCAGCCTGGAAAGAAGCGGGATGAAAAACTCAAGTCCTGATTTAAAATCATTTCAGGCTGAGGTTTTGCCAGAGGAATCGCAGCTGTGACATGCCCACCACTCTAACCATGGTGAATGGATCTGGCCATGAATCGTTAAGCTCCCCAAGCATCCACTGCTCTCAGCCTGCTACTAATCACTCAAAAATCTGGCTCTCCGGTCTATTTGTTGTAAGAAATTGCTCCAATTCAAAAGGATGATCTGGAAGTTTAATATTAATCAAAATAGGGCACATACCAGCAGAGATGCAGTTTAAGCCTAAGTGCAAGATAAAAGAAAATAATTGCGTTCACCAAATTCCACACTGACATGAGAAAAATGCCTCGCCAGTGTCAAGGCAAAGCAGAGGCATCTACCAGCCACCTCTTCCCAGCTGCTGTGGGGCTGGAGCACATACAGAAGCGGAGTTTGGTGTATTTTTTCTGTCCAAGAGCATTGTTGGTTCAGCCAAAACCCAAGTGAGTTACAAAAAAAATTCCGCTCATGGGCATCTTACTTGGCTGCAAATGCTGGATTTGTCAGTCTAAGCTGTTATCCAAGTTGCAGTGAGAAGTGGGAATTTGGGGGGCATAATTCATTTCATCCTAAGGCAGCTGTCCAGAGCAGATTAAGCGAAATATCATTAGAACTGGGAGATAGGGATGACACCTGGCTGTGGGGCTCGTGGCAGGAGCGGGGCAGTAGCAGCACTGTGGGGCTTACCAGGGCTGAGATGAGTTGGAAACAGCTTAATTTAAAGGCTGGCAATATTTGAGCAGCTCCTTCCTTTGGAAGCCCAATCCCTGTTTCCAGACAAACCTGTTCAGCCCATCTCTATTTAATTAAGTTCTGCTTTAAAACCAGTAGCAGTGTGGCTGAACTCTGCAGTTGTCCTCCAGTATCAAAAAAATGATACATGTGTTAATATCCTGCACATTTTAGGCTCCGAGAAGCAAACTGACCCTGTGGAACAGTCATTAGTTGTTTTTTAATTAACTGCTCCACAATTTCCCCCAGATCTTGCAACAGCTTGCAGAAATGGGGAAGCAAAGCTGCTCGGCAATAAATGGCAGCAGTTGTGCTCATATGCTAGAACAACTTTTGTTCTCATGGATGTTTGTCACAAGGCTGTCTCCCTTTTACCAGTACCAAATCTACATCAAATGGAGTTTTTAAAACAATGTAATGAGAGTACTCACCATTAAACTCCCATCTTCATTAGTATCTCATTTAACTGCTGAATTTATATCCCGAAGCATCTTTAATTTATTGATTGTTTCTAGGAGGGTTTTTCTCCCGTGTTATTTTTCTTTCTATTTAGCATCAATTAGTGGAATCTGGGCAATGATTCGTATTCAGGTTTTGACATGGCGGGTTACAGATGTTCAAATTATTTTACTAAGCTGCCACCTATGATCTCATAGGTAAAATTTCAAAACTGAAGTCTCCACCAAGACACAGCCGCCCTTGTCTGGAGCACGCAAGTGCAGTGAGCAAGGAAACCAGAGCCTGTCCCCTCTCTCCTGCCCCAGGCATTGGATGGAGTTGATAATGCATGCATGACAGAAGAAAACTCTTGAAAGACACTGGAAAACCATTGCAAGTTCCTTTTGTGCATTGCTTAATGTCTAATAGACAAAATCTGGGAAGGAAAAGATGCACAGAGAAAGGAAATTATCTTTCAGACCCCCAGTACCAGGAATCGAGATCTGGACAACACATCCATCCCCTCTGCAAGCCCACAACACAGCTTTCCTAGCTGCTGATGGAACACAGATACACAGCCTCAGAAAGGCAGGAGGTCTGGCATTAGTCTCAGCAAGTAGGATCAGGCCACATCTAGAGCTCTAAGAAGTTCTAGAAATTCCTGGGTGGGTGTAGTAACCATCAAGACCTCATTTGTTCTCAGCCCCAGGAAAGGGTTCAAAGTAGACAACCAAAACCATTACACAGTACACCCTTTTCTCCAGGAACTAAATAGCAAGGGAAGCAAATGCCTTCAAGAAGGAAAGGAAGCAATGTTTTGAAAGTGAGACATAAAAAGCCTAAAAAGGCTATAAGATCAGTTAGGACATTCTAATGACTGATCTAATCCCCCAAACATCAAGGGCTACCATCTTCTCAGCTAACTCACTGTTCCTCTTCCAGCAGTTGTTTGTATGGGCTAAATCTTGCTGAATGGCCTTATTCCAGAGCTAAACTTGCCAGTGTCCCTGGTCACACAGTCTTTTTCTGCTGGACTGGAGTGCACAGCAGCACTAACAAAAAAAAAGGTAAGAAAATCTTTTAAAGAAAAGCACTTCACTGAAACCTCAATTACCTCATAATATATGCAGCTTGAACAACTTCTCTTTCTTTGAATCCATGTTCTCTCCTACCAAACACCAGGCTCTCCAATTTCCCTCTGTGGAGGAAGGGAAAAATGGGATACCCCCATCACTTCAAATCTGCCTCATTAGAGCCTGCAGATGTTACTAGTTTCTCCCTGATCACCAGTTCAGAGCCTGCTGGAAATGGAGCAAATAACTCTGGTAACACCCTTAATTACAGCCTCTTGGCAATGCCTTCTGCAGTGTTGTCAGAAGGGAGCTGCCCTGGATGTAGGAAGCATCACTTAGGGTAAATGTGCTGCCTGTGTAAAACAGGAGGTTGCTCTGAGTCAGAAAATAAGTGGGGAAAAAATCAATTCCGAAATTGAGACCATTCACCAGCATCACTTGGAAGGTCTTATAATAGGGTAGTACTTGGACCTGCTCTTATGTGAATCAATTCTTAACCTCTGCCCTGGAAGAGGAGGCTGTGGTCCATCCCATTACCTCAGGAAGTCACATGCTCTCACTCTGGCACAAGACAGGTCCCCACTCAGCACCTACAGCCAAACCTGCATTTGCTGTACTGTTGTTTCAGCAAACCTCCCTGGAGCAGTGCAGGGACAGAGACAGATGTTTATCAACAGTGGAACAAACAAACCCAGCCCCAATGTGGATGTGAGCAGCTGTGCAGCCACGGCCATATCACATGTTGGATAAACACACACCACAGGGAGGATAAAATTTCCATATTCTGTCTTCCCTTCTTTCCCCATTTCCCCCACATCTGTTCCTGAGAGGCATTTGGCCATGCCCTGGAGCCAGCAGTGGCATCACCTGTGTTACTTTGGTGTGATTTTGGCCCCAGACAAGTTGCAGCCCTGCCAGGGCTGGAGTACCTAGTGGTTCAGAAATGAGGAGAGTCTGTCTCCAACAACTTCCATGCACCACATTGATCAGAAAACGCCAGTGAAACTGAGAAGAGGTTCAAGGAGCTCCCCACTACCACAAATGCTGCCCCACGTATTACATGCCCTCTTCTGCTGCAACAGGTTGTGTGCCAATCACACTGTAAATAAACTAAGGACTGAAGTAGCACCCACCCAAAAGAGCTAGGGAGCTTCAAATGTACAGCTGTGGAACCTTGACTTCAGGAAAGCAGCAAAAAAAAGCTCATTTGCCCAGTGATAACCTCACCGAGCAACACTGCATGGTACACACAAAGCCTCATTTGAGGTTAGATATGACCCCTGGGAAAGGAATGTGTCAAAGTGCTGCAGCTGCCCAAAATGTTCCCATTTCCAGTTCACAAATCCCAAAGAGCTGCCAGAAATAAAGAAATGTTCAGCGGGCCCTAAGGCATCAAACCAAACCCTCACTCCCTAGCGGGAGCAGTACAGATTATGCTTTAAGTGAGAATGGCTAGATGGAGAAGGAAAAAATACCAGGAATTGTTTTGATGAGTTTCTATGAACTTGAAAAATCCTATCGTTGGCTATAAAGTCACTGAGGAGATTGTGAATGGTGATTGTGCAGCTCTACAAGGTAATTTATCTCCCTGACCAGTACTTCGTAAACTGTCTACTGAACTGCCCTCTGTTAAAACTAAAGATATACAGACACTTGTAAACCTTATCGAGGGGAAAACAACTCAGATAATTTTACACATTTAAATGAAAACCAGGTTCTGAGCTTTTCCAGGGAATGAAAACGTCAGCTCTGCTACCAGGGTCCAGTCACCCATGGAAGGGGGGCCAGGAAAGGCAAAGCTGAAAAATCACTCAAAAAATGATGCATGTGGCTGCTCCCACTCCTCCCAGCTGTAGGAGAAAACTGTTGATTACTGTGCTAATTTTCTCAGCAACTTTATCAAGACATGTCAAAAAAAAGCAAATTATTTTTTGTTCTGCAGCATTTCCTCAAGCATTTGACTCTGTTTTCATCTGTATCAGAGAAAAGGTGTAAAGGAGTTAGCATTTTTTCAGAGAATAAAAGGCTGTTTTACTGTGGCAAATAAAAACTGGTTTACAAGATCAAAGATCTCACCTTTTAATCATTTCTTAATTCCAGGAATGGCAATTTAATCTTCTTGATCTTACATCTAAATGGGAGACATGCAAACCAAATTAAAAGCCAGGATTCAAATTCAAAGGCCCTAACATCTTCAGAGTACCCTCCTAAGTCTGAAGGGTAGAAACTTTCCAAGATTAGTTGGCAGAAACTTGTGGTAATCTCACAAGTTCAAATGTTCTTGTGAAATTTCCATCCAATTGGGCACATCTGAACTGGAACCAGAAAATAGTCTTGGTAACCAACCTGGAACTAGATCAATAGAAAGTGGGGCAGATCTGAAGATTAGACTCTGAAACTCCTAAATTTGAAAGACATTAGGTAGCACTTTGAAATACCACTGAGCAGGGGAATGAGACAGGACACTGAGCAAAGCAAAGCAGAGCCCCAGCTTGTGCACACAGCAAGCCTTGTACTGACACAGCCAATCCCCCCACCCACACGAGTGGCTCAAGTCAGGAAGGGGGGTTTTGCTCATGCAATTTGTGGGGTTGTGAGCAGGAGTGGCTGGGAAGTGCAGGGACAGTGGAGAATAATTACTGATTTAATCAGAGCAAGTAGTGCCATATGACATGGGGGGAACCAGAGGGCACACAGCTGTTCTCCCAGCACAGTCCCTGTGATGTACACCCCAGTGGTGTGGAAATTAACCAAGTAAGAAAAATCTTGCTAAGAACAACCATCCCTTCCAGGCTGCAGATCTACACTGCTCTGATAGTGAAAACCAAAAAGCAGGTCCAGTGATCAGAACTTCTGCCCAGACTTGGGATTTCTGCCTCAGTTCTCTGCTTTCCCATACATTTTCCACTTGTGCAAGTCCTTTGGACAACAGTGTCCAGATGCAAACCACAGACAAGTCTTTACAGAATATGTGGACAAGCACTGAGTACAGACAAGCTCTTGGCATCTCTGGTTTCCTTTGAATGGGAGCCTGGATTCATGGATTCAGTGACAAACTGCAGAATTTCCCATGTTCTGGATGATCAGAGGAAGTGGGGACATGCAG